>NW_021820543.1:140921-142384 GCF_901001135.1 Rhinatrema bivittatum | reverse complement strand
AGATGTACTAGGGCAAAATTACAAACTAAAGAGTAGCAAATCACCTGGACCAGATGGTATACATCCCAGACTGCTGAAAGAACTGAGAAATGAAATTGCGGACCTGCTATTGGAAATTTGTAAACTATCAGTATCATCATCTATGGTACCTGAAAACTGGAGGTTTGCCAATGTAATGCCCATTTTTAAGAAGAGATCAAGGGTTTGATTCAGGAAACTACAGACCAGTGAGTCTGATGTCTGTGTCAGGTAAAATGGTAGTAGAACTATCATAAAGAACAAAATTGCTGAATATATAGATAAGCATAGTTTAATGGTTCAAAGGCAACATGGGGCAGATTTCAAATACCTACGCATGTAAATCCAGGAGGATTTATGCAACATAGGGGGGTTACGCGCGCCGGGCCTATTTTCAAAAGGCCCTGCGGCATGCATAAAGCCCCGGGAAGCGTGTAAGTCCCGGGGCTTTCCAAAAGGGGCAGTCTGGGGGCAGTGGCGGGGCAGGGGCATGGCCATAGGTCTCTGCACGGCCGCTGGGCTGGGGATCGCGCGGCCAACAGTCGGCCGGACACTGCGCAACTTACTTCAGCCCCAGGGCTGAAGAAAGTTTTTAAAACAAAAAAAAAGAAAGCAACAAAGGTAGGGGGGGAAAGGGCGGGGGTAGGTAGGGGAGGTAGGGGAAGGGAAGGTGGGGTAGGGGGATAAGGAATCCGAGCCGCTCTCATTTCGGGGCGGCCTAGGAGGGAACAGGGGAAGACAGTGGAGCTCGGATAGGGTTCGGCGCATGCAAGGTGCACAACTGTGCACCCCCTTACGCATGCCGACCCCGGATTTTATAACATGGCGCACCTGCGTGCACCATGTTATAAAATTGGGCGTACATGTGCGCGCTCCAGGTTAGCGCACGCACATGTAGGTCGTGCGTGTATGTTTTAAAATCCGGGCCCCATGGTTTTAGCCAAGGGAAATCTTGCCTCACAAATTTTACTACATTTTTTTGAGGGCGTAAATAACATGTGGATAAAGGTGAGCCAGGTGATATAGTGTATCTTGATTTCCAGAAAGCATTTTACAAAGTCCCTCATGAAAGACTTCTTAGGAAATTAAAATGTCATGGGATAGATGGCAGTGTCCTATTGTGACTTGCCAAATGTTTAAAAGAGTAGGGCAGATTGACAAATTTTTCCAATGGAAAATGGTGAATAGTGGACTCCCCAGGAATCTCTTTTGCGTCCACTGCTTTTCAATCAACCTAATAAATGAAGGTTGACCGACGTGCCGCAAATGCGCAGTAGAGAGCAGCTCTACTGCGCATGTGCGGGCGAGCACGTCGGTCTTAGGCAGCGTCAGGAAAAAAAAACATGGCAGCGGCGGCGGGTGGCAGCGGCGGCAGCGGGCGGTGGCGGCGGGTGGCAGCGGCGGCAGTGGGCAGCGGCGGCAGCGGGCGGCAGCGGCGGCCAGTA
>NW_021820543.1:0-140821 GCF_901001135.1 Rhinatrema bivittatum | reverse complement strand
CTAATTCTAATGCATCCAGATCGGACTCGTTCTCTGAGAGCCAGGAGCTCTTTGCATCGCATGCACATGTACAACTCTCACCGGTGGGTAAAAAATCATACATGTGACACTCGATGCAAAAGACTGGGAAGCCCCCCTCTTGTGCTGGACTGCTGTCTTCATCTCAATTTTGATCAGTTCCTAGTTACATTTTAGGTTGCTATGGGAGAAGGAATGTGTCTAACGTCCTTTAAATGTATTAGTGAATTCACTATGTGTCTGGTAGTGGGTCTGATCGAATTCTCAATAAAGGTTTTGTTGGGTTTTTTGTTTTTTTTTGTGAAAGTGGCACTTGCCTATAAATTAAGGGATGACCTGGGGGGGGGGGGGTGGGAGGGTTGGGAAATACAAACAGTCTTAACTTCAGTTAGTCAGCCTGAGTGACTCACTGCTCTCTTGATTAACAAATGTTGGTGCCTATTCAAACCCAATCACACTACCTCAACACCTTTCCAAGGTGAGTAACTGAGCTGAACTATTCAACTTTTCTACTTAGGTATATACTGCTCCTAGCTTATTTCTAGCTTCTGGATACTTTTTGGGTTGGTTGTTTTTTTTTGTGGGGGTTTTTTTTTCAATACAAACACTCAGTTTGTATTGCAGACTTTTAAAAATAAACACACTACCTACTGCTACCTTATTGACTGACTATTTAAAAATACAGTCTAACTTGTTTATTCACTGCCTTTCTGACTATTAAAGGCACAAACACACTAAATAATATTCCCAAATAGTTAACTTTGCCCCAATACTTTTAAAAAAGACAATGTCCCAAGCAAAAACTTACTGATTCCTTTCAGCCACCAGCAAGGTGATCCTCTCCTCTCAGGATTTGGTGAGAGAGGTAACAGTGGTGGGGCTGCTTGGCAATAGTGATCATAATATGATCAAATTTAAATTAATGACTGAAAGGGGAACAGTATGTAAATCTATGGCTCTAGCACTAAACTTTCAAAAGGGAAACTTTGAGAAAATGAGAAAAGTAGTTAGAAAAAACAGGCGTGGGCCTTGTTTAAAAGTAGCATCCTCGAAGCACAGACCAGGTGTATTCCATGCATTAAGAAAAATGGAAGGAAGGCAAACTGATTACCAGCATGGAAATGTTCCCAAATTTAGCTTAGCCGGTTCAGCACTGAGAAGCCTCCAGAAGATCTAACATCACTGAAGGGCCTGTCCCTTAATCTAAAAAAATACCCACCTCTACCAATCGCTCGGTCATTTTTAATGCAGGCTTGTCTTCGTCTGTTAAAGAAAGGTTCAGACTTTAAAATGTGTAAGGCTGAATGCACATCACCATTATATACAGGGAGGACAATAATGAAAGCCATTTCTGGGGGTAAAGCGCTCTTTTATCCACAGAAATAGGCTGTATGATTACTGTCCATCCTCTACACAAGTAAAGGTAGGAGCATATAACAAGGCATATTTCTGGTTTGGAGTTCGGACAGGGGAAAACTATAGCCAGAAAGCAAAGTGTTAGGTCCCTTTAAGGGCTGCAGCTGGAGAGCTAAGCCAGCTCAGGATTATGATGTCTGATTATGACATCACCATAGTAGAGGTTTGAAACCAGGCAACTCCTTTTTCTTTCTCTTTGCAACAGACGTCTTCTTTTGCTCCTAGGCTGTGATCCCTGTGCTTTGGTGTCGTGCTTCCAGTGTCTCCTGTGTCATCGTCCCTCCAGTGTCTCCTGTGTCTTCATGCCTCCAGCGTCTCTTGGGTCTTCATGCCTCCAGCGTCTCCTGTGTCTTCATGCCTCCAGCGTCTCCTGTGTCTTCATGCCTCCAGTGTCTCCTGTGTCATCGTCCCTCCAGCGTCTCCTGTGTCTTCATGCCTCCAGCGTCTCTTGGGTCTTCATGCCTCCAACGTCTCCATGTTCCTGTGACCATCACTTCATCTCTTCACTATCTGCCACAGACCTTCTGCCTGGACTATGCTGTCTCTTCAAGAGATTGGTTCCTATCTTGCTGGGTGAACGCTCTATATCTTCCTTCTCTTTCCTCTCTGCCCACCTGCCTTTGCTGTTCTTTGCTTTTCATTCCCTTTCTCTGTCTTGTTTATGCTTCCCCTTTTCCTTTCCCTTACTTCTCCTTTTAGCAAAACAGTTTTAGTGGTTAATATTATTTCCCTCCCATGTAAAATTCCCTTTAATTACCATTAGAGGGTCCCTGAGGGAGAGATAGAGCTGTGGGTTAATAGGGACAGACAGGGAGAGTTTGTAAAGCTAAAGAAGCCCAGCCAGTTGTACAGTCTGAGCTGATCCTATCAGCACCCTCAGAGCCGACTGAGACAGGTGCAGCATTCAGCTCTGCAAAAACATTCACTTAAAAACCAGTTGGAGTTACTGTGAAAGTCCTTTTCTTCTTCCCCTGCTTGTAATACAGTCTTCATAACAAGCTCTGTCTATTAGCACTGTGGATCCTAGGTAAGTGAGTTTTTCAGTGATTCTTGTATTGTTTGGATGTGCCTTCTTCATTTGTCTGGATACTGTGAAACCCCAGGTTTAGGGAGTCACAATGTCCTCAGAAAGCCCTCATGAAGGAGCAGGTGGTAGGGTACTTGGGAAACCCAGTTGGTGGGTGGGAGGTTGTCAGGAGAGAGGCACAAGTGCAGGAGCAGGCAAGGCCTCTGCAGTGCTTGCTAGGATCTTCAAGGTCCAAGCAAGTGAACAAGGGTTTAACCTCCGAGTGTCAGGTGAAGCAGCTTTTGCTTTACTTCTGCTAAGAATGTTTTATTCCAGAGAGGTAAAGGAAGAGATGTGATGTGTGCTCTTCATTCCTGCCATGAATATTTCATTCTGTGTGGCAGGGGCAGAGCCAGAAGCAGCACAGCTCTTGCTCTGTTTTCCCTGTGAACATTTAAGTGAAGGCTAAGCAATCTTGTATTGCTTAGCAGATAATAACGGGGTTAGCGAGCGGTAGGATAGGGTTAAATTATAAGTTAGGAGGGAAAGGGGAGGGGGAGAAAGTAAAGCTAAGGGGCCAATGAAAAGGAAGTATTTTGAATTGAGGAGCTGGGATTGGTTGGGGTAATAGTTAGTTAGGGCAGAGAGCCCTTTCGCGCCTCAGTTGGGTGCGAGAGGGCTGAGGGAGCAGGCTGGAATAATTTCCCTCCTCCCTCCCTTATGTTGTCTTTATTGATTGTCACAGTGGCGGGTAACCCCAGCCCAATATGGTTGATTTTGTTATGTGTTGTTAAAAGGCATTTGGGGGGGGGGGGCTGCTACATGAGGTGGCCAATGACAAGAGGGGGGCCGAAGCTCAGAGGCCGGGGTACTTACCCACACTGGTGCGAGGCGGGGTAAGGAAATGGACTCTATGGGTGTAGCTCTACCACTGGGTCGAGGTGGGGAGCAAGTTGTTAAGAAGGGGATAAAAGGGGGGGGTGTATATGTTGAATAGTGTATTAAGTGTTAGGGGCTCGGGTCATGTTATAATAAACTGCGGCCTTTATTTAACCAAAACAAACATTGTGTGGGATTATAAAGGGGGAGGGGAAGCAATTGAAAGCGAGCCTTGCCTCTCTCAGTTTTTCTTGGGGTGGGAGGCTGCAGGAAGGAGCCAAGGATGAGGCAGGAGCTCTCGTGCCACTCTCCAGTCCTTATGGATATTTCATTCAAGGACAAGGTGGGGAGATGAACCCAAGCTGTGGCAGCAGATCCTGCTCGCTCCTGCCTTGAACATTTGATTATGGGGGGAGGGGGATGAGGGAGTCAGAGACACGGAGCAAAAGCTCCCTCCATGAACCTCTGGTTTGGGGCTCTGGCAGTGGCTGCCTGGGACTGAGCTGTGGGTCTCATCTGGGTCTGGATGTTTCCCAGCCTTGACCTAAATAATCAAAGTATGCAAGGTCTGGCCAATCCCATCTGAATTTTAACCTGAGGTGATAAGGAATGCAAAAGTACACATCTAGATTTGCTTTGTTTATTGCCCCCTCAAAAATACCCCTGCCTGCTTTTTGTGAGGGCACGGTGTTAAAGGAAAGCTCTGCATATAGTTTTCCCCCTGTCCGAACTCCAAACCAGAAATATGCCTTGTTATATGCTCCTACCTTTACTTGTGTAGAGGATGGACAGTAATCAAACAGCCTATTTCTGTGGATAAAAAAGCGCTTTACCCCCAGAAATGGCTTTCATTATTGTCCTCCCTGTATATAATGGTGATGTGCGTTCAGCCTTGCACATTTTAAAGTCTGAACCTTTCTTTAACAGACGAAGACAAGCCTGCATCAAAAATGACCGAGCGATTGGGAGTCAGGATAGAGGTGGGTATGTTTTTTAGATTAAGGGACAGGCCCTTCAGCGAGGTTAGATCCTCTGGAGCTGCTCAGGCTAAGTTTTCAGGAGGCTCCTCAGTGCTGAACTGGCTAAGCTAAATTCCCTGTACGTACCCGGATCAGTCCAGACTCCTGGGTTTTGCACCCCCCTCTAGCAGATGGAGACAGAAGTTTACAAAACCAAACTCCGCCTATATCTAGGCTGGTGCCACCTACAGTCTGGCAGTATTCCTCTGTCTCCTAGCAGGTGGAGAGGGTGCAAAACCTACAGTCTGTGCTGAGGCCTAGTTTTTCAGTTCTAGATAGTATTGTTAGCTGGGTAAAAAGAAGGATAAAGTTAGAATAAGGTATAGGAGCGCAGTGGTTTGCCTGCAGGTCCAGTCTCCCGCCTCCCAGGGGGTTGTGAGGTCCGGAGGGGACCATCCCCCCTGGTTTCCGAGGCCGCTGAGGTGTGGGGTGCTTTGCCCTCCTGCCAGCGTGAATTCGTGACTGGGGGTGATACCGGGGAGCCCGGCTCACTCCCCCCAGTAGGTCCAGGACCCGGAGACTATTGGGCGAGTATATTTAAAAAAAAAAAAAAAAAAAAGTTAAAAAATATTTTTGTGTGTGTTCTTTCGGGGCTTCATTCTCCTTCTCTTCCGGTCGCATTTGGGTGCTTGCGCGCCATTTTCGCCACCTTCTGAGCGATTTTCGGGGCTGTTTTTTGCTGCAGCATGCCGCATCGGGCCGCTTGTAGGGCCTGCGGCACCGCGCGGGCGCAACTGTCCTGGGACAATTTGTGTTCCGATTGCCTCTCCGGAGGAAAGGGGGTCTCTGCGGCCACGGGCAGGGACCTGGTGAGGGTCCAAACAGTGACCGGAGCATTTGGGGACTTACATTCTTCAGGTGCCGACCCGTTCCCGTGGGAACGCCCCAAGGCGCCAGCGGCACGGGGGGGAGGACGACCCTCCACCGCGATTGTCACCACAACGCAGAGTCCCTAAGGGGGACAGACCTGTGAGACCCAGCTGTGCTGCCAATCCAGAGGTCCCTGAGGGGGATCAGACAAATTTGTCTTCAGACTCTTCTTTTTCGTCTGATTTCGTGTTGCTTATGCATAAAGCCTTCAAGGCCCGCAAAGATTGCCATTTAAATACAGTCTCGAGCAGTATGTGATCCAAACTGTGCGTGCGGCAAACGCAGGTGCACCCGGCACTAATGCACCTCTTTCTACCGCACCTTACTGTATTGGCCTGTTTGTGATAACCAAGATCAATGCCTGTAGCTCAGATGGAAAGTAAGACATCAGGAAATGCTTACATATCTCCTTTCTTTCTCTTTCCGGTTCCGCTCATCCTGCAAACGTCAGCACCGGTGCAACTACTCCCACCCCTCTTTCCACTGCTCCCTCTGCTCTCCCCTACCCCAAGCCTCCCCCTCTCTATCTTCCCTCCACCCTCTCCCATCAATCTCCCTGCCTTATCTCCTGTTCTCCTCCTTCCATCTTTTTTTCCTTTGCTCCTTCCTGTTATTGTATCAACTCCTCCCACCCTCCTCCCAATGCTCTCTCTGCTTTCCCTCCTCTCCCCTAGCCCATGCCTCCCTTCTCTATATCTTCCTTCTTCTTCCTCTCTGCCCACCTGCCTTTGCTCTTCTCTACTTTTCCTCCCCTTTCTCTGTCTTGTTTATGCTTCCCCTTTCCCCTTTTCCTTTCCCTTACTTCTCCTTGACATCCCGTGTGTGTTTGGTCTGATTGCAGTGCATGCGCTTCGAAGAAAAAAAAACGGTAAGGAGACTTTGCAAACATCGCTTTGTGCCCTATAATACTTTTAAAGGTCCTTGGTCAGCGGATTTGTCCGGCTGAGTTCGGAATTTAGCTGGACAAACCGCAAAGTGTTAAAATTGTGGGCCAATGAATGGCTAAATTACCTGGATAAAAAGAGATGACTGGGTGTGGGGCTTATGTTTAGCTGGGTAGCATATAGTTTTCCCCCTGTCCGAACTCCAAACCAGAAATATACCTTGTTATATGCTCCTACCTTTACTTGTGTAGAGGATGGACAGTAATCAAACAGCCTATTTCTGTGGATAAAAGAGCACTTTATCCCCAGAAATGGCTTTCATTATTGTCCTCCCTGTATATAATGGTGATGTGCATTCAGCCTTACACAATTTAAAGTTTGAACCTTTCTTTAACAGACGAAGACAAGCCTGCATCAAAAATGACCGAGCGATTGGGAGTCAGGGTAGAGGTGGGTATCTTTTTTAGATTAAGGGACAGGCCCTTCAGTGAGGTTAGATCCTCTGGAGCTGCTCAGGGTAAGTCTTCAGGAGGCTTCTCAGTGCTGAACCGGCTAAGTTAAATTTGGGAATATTTCCAGCCGCCAAGCTGTGATTGAAAATTTATCCAGTAAACGGAATCAACTCTTGTGGTCACTTAGCAGCTCTTCTGAAAACTTACCCCTTACTTTGTATACAGAAATGGGCACAATTAACTTTGTGATAACCAATATCAATGCCTGTACCTCAGATGGAAAGTAGGACATCAGGAAATGCTCACATATCTCCTTTCTTTCTCTTTCCGGTTCCGCTCGTCCTGCAAACTTCAGCCCCGGTGCAGCTATTCCCATCCCTCTTTCCACTGCTCCCTCTGCTCTCTCTCCTATCTTTTACCCCATGCCTCCCCCTCCGCATCTCCCCTCCTCCCTCTCCCATCAATCTCCCGGCCTTATCTCCTGTTCTCCGCTTCCATCTTTTTCTCCTTTGCTCCTTCCTGTTATTGTATCAACTCCTCCCACCCTCCTTCCAATGCTCTCTCTGCTCTCCCTCCTCTCCCCTAGCCCATGCCTCCCTTCTCTATATCTTCCTCCTCCTTCCTCTCTGCCCACCTGCCTTTGCTGTTCTCTACTTTTCCTCCCCTTTCTCTGTCTTGTTTATGCTTCCCCTTTCCCCTTTACCTTTCCCTTACTTCTCCTTGACATCCCGTGTGTGTTTGGTCTGATTGCAGTGCATGCGCTTCGAAGAAAAAAAACCGGTAAGGAGACTTTGCAAACATCGCTTTGTGCCCTGTAATACTTTTAAAGGTCCTTGGTCAGCGGATTTGTCTGGCTGAGTTTGGAATTTAGTTGGACAAACCGCAAAGTGTTAAAATTGTGGGCCAATGAATGGCTAACTTACATGGATAAAAAGAGATGACCGGGTGTGGGGCTTATGTTTAGCTGGGTAGCAGCCCTGAAGTGAGATAGATAAACTTACTCCACTGTCTTTGGGTCTATACAGCAGGAACCCGTACCTGGGTAAGTCCAGCTAACTTCCTGCTCTCAGCACCGCTGAATGGACCTATTAGTTTATAAATATAAATGAAGAAACATTTTGTTGGTATTCAGGGATTTCACAGTGCTAATCAGTGATTTCTCAGAGACGAGGAGTCCCTAGAGCACAGGGAACTGTCTGCCCTCTATAGTTACTCCAGTGAGCCATAGCAAATGGTTTAGTCCACTCACTACCCTAAACTAGGTCCTCCCCTGGGAGGTGCTTAGACCTTAGAAAAGGGACCCAGAAAAGACAAAACAATAAATAAAACAATTGAGGAATCACTAAATAGCAGTCAAATGTTTATTTATTAGCACAATCTGTGGTCAGAAGACCTCTTCACTGATTCAGATGCTTGTTGGTAACTCCAGCTCTACCTGACACAAAAACCTGAAAGAAGTGTGAGACTTGGTGCAGGACCCTGCTGATACCCAGCACTAACTTACCTGTCACTAATCATTCACAGAAACAGTGCTAATAAATGAATGTTATAATATATAAGAAAAGGATTTACAGTTAACTCAAAAGGCTTGGAAAACTGCAAACAGCAAAGAGGAAAAAAGGAAAGGAGCAGTAACTGCTGGTACTTAACAGTTTGTCTGCAGAATGAAATGCTGCTTCCTTCCTAGTCAGATATGAGGGTGCTGTGTAACCTTTTCCTGTCACCCCACAGCTGTACTTCCCAGCTGAAACAGGTCTCTCTCTCTCTCTTTCTGCTAATTCCAACTCTCATTCTCTCAGCCCGTACTATCCCTCTAACAGATCCTCAGCAGCAGTGCAATGTCTGCTGAAACGAGCATCTCTCTCTCAGTGTTACAGTCTCTCTCTCAGAATCTTAGCAGCAGGGTGAAGACATCGGTCCTGGGATTCATCCCCTCAGCTCCAGCTCCTGGTGCCAGTGGAACTCTGCACTCTTATGCTGCTGCCCGGCTGAAGATCATCTGAATAAAAAAACCTCTCAATATACCAGGCAAATAACAAGTAAAACTCCTGCTCATCACCAACAATAATTTTCCAAGTGCGTGGCTCGACTTTTGTGCTGTACCAGAGAGACATTTGAAATTCTGCTGACTCCGCCCCTCCAGCTCTGCTGCAGCCCGATCCCTGAAACACCTCTGCTCGCTGGCTATAAAAGACTAAGGGTTACAGCAGTGGGAAGCCAGGGTTTAAATACCACTGTCACCACTCCTTGTGGCCTCAGGGTCAGATTGTGAGCCCACTATGAATAGAGAAATAACTACAGTACCTGAATGTCATCCACTTTGAAGTGCTGAAAGTTGGAATATAAATAAAATTAAATAAAAAAAAAAAAACTCAGGCTCCTGATTGATTTACCTCATGTAACCTCTACAGTACCGGGGGGGCAGGGTTAGATCGGCCATAATAAATGTAGATAGTTGGGTGGCTGATGAACGGAAGGACTGCCTGGTAACCTGCCTGCCTGGTGCGACGGTGGCACACCTCACACGTCACCCGGTGCTGCCTTGGATCAGAAAAGTCTCACGGTTGGAGAACATCATCTTGGTGTAGCAGGAAGTGATGATCCTGTAGCAAGGACCTGCTCTCCAGGTGATGCGTTGTCCTCTCGCACTGAGTACAAGACTCCTAGGGCTACTGCCCAGGAGGGAAGGGTTAGGTCGGCCATCATAAATGTAGCTAGCTGGGTGGCTGGTGGACATGAGGACTGCCTGGTAACTTGCCTGCCTGGTGCGAAGGTGGCACAACTCACGCGTCACCCAGATAGGATTATAGACAGTGCTAGGAAGGAGCTGGCTGCCGAGGTACATATGGGCACCAACGACATAGGAAAATGTGGGAGAGAGGTCTGGAAGCCAAATTTAGGATTTCAGGTAGAAAGCTGAAATCTGGAGCCTCCAGGGTGGCATTCTCTGAAATGTTGCCCATTCCAGGTGCAGGTCCTCAGAGGCAGGCAAAGCTCTCGGGTCTCAATTCATGGATGAGACGATGATGCAGGGAGCAGGGATTCAGTTTTGTAAGAAACTGGAAAACCAGAATGAAATCAGGCTGCTTGCACTAACTTTTAAAAAGGAGATAGAGCAGCTTTTAAATGGTTCGGAGGAATGTATCTATGAAGGATACTAATGAAATAGGAGAGCTATGGCATCCCAACAGAGAGGTTCCAATAAATGCAAACGTAGTCCATGTGCCTGTAAGTAAAGAATCCAAATTATCCCTATCATCTGAAAGCAGGTTGTTAATACAAACAAAAAACACACTTTGAAATGTCTGTATGCCATTGCCAGAAATCTAAGAAGTAAGATGGGAGAGTCAGAGTGTATAGCGGTGAATGATGAGATAGACATAATTGGCATCACAGAGACTTGGTAGAAGGAGGATAACTAACGGGACAGTGCTATATCTGGATACAAATTATATCGCAAAGATAGGATCAACTTGGAGGGTGTGGCACTTTATATCCAGGAGGCTATAGAGTCCAACAGTATAAAGATCATACAAGAAACTAAATACTCATTAGAATCTATATGGGTTGAAATCGCATGTGTGTTGGGTATGAGTACAGTGATAGGAGTATACTACCGTCCACCTGGCCAAAATGGTCAGATGATGAAATGCTAAGAGAAATCAGGGAAGCTAATAAATTTGGCAGTGCAGTAATAGGAGATTTCAATTACCCCAATATTGACTGGGTAAATGTAACATCTGGACTTGCTAGAGACAAAGTTCCTGGATGGAATAAACTACTGCTTCATGGAGCAATTGGTTCAAATTGGTTCAGGAACCAACGATAGAGGGAGCAATTTTAGATTTAATTCTTGGTAGAACGCAAGATTTGGTGAGAGAGGTAATAGTGGTGGGGCCACTTGGCAATGGTGATCATAACGTGATAAAATTTGAACTAATGACTGGAAGGGGACAGTATGTAAATCTACAGCTCTAACACTAAATTTTCAAAAGGGAAACTTTGATAAAATGAGCGAAATAGAAAAAAAACTGAAAGGTGCAGCTGCAGAGGTTAAAAGTGTACAACAGGTGTAGACATTGTTTAAAAATACAATCTTATGGTGGCCCCAATTTCTCTGCTTGAAATTCAGGCAGCTATCAAGTTGTTACCGGAGGGTAAATGTCCTGGCCCTGATGGGTTCCCTACTGGTGGTGGGGGGCATTCCCTGGGCACTATGGCTGATGCTACGATCACTCTCATTCATAAAAAAAAGTCACCCCTGGTATGCCTCACTGGCGCTCACAAATACAGGCTATTGCTGATCTGGAACAGCTACGATACAGTCTTAAGGGTAAGCATGCTAAATTTACCAGTACTTGGGGGCTATATCTTGATTATTTGAATGATACTTAAGCTAATTTGTGGTGCCACTTGGGGTTAGTTTTTTATTTCCACTTCTATTGTCCCTCAATCGTTTGCTCCCCTATGTACTATCTTTTGCCATGTACCTCACTGCAATATGAGTTACTGCTTCTATGTACTTTTCTCTGTTTGTTTGGAAAAATATAAATAGTATAACAATACAATCTTAGATGTGCAGTCCAGATGTCTTCCATGCATTAAAAAAGGTGGAAGGAAGGCAAAACGATTACCAGCAAGGTTAAAAGGTGAGCTGAAAGAGGCTATTTTAGCCAAAAAAAAATTCTTCAAAAATTGGAAGAAGGATCCATCTGAAGAAAACAGGAAAAAGCATAAGCATTGTCAAGTTAAGTGTAAAACACTGATAAGTCAGGCTAAGAGAGAATTTGAAATGATGTTGGCCGTAGAGGCAAAAAGTCATAATAAAAAGTTTTTAAAATACATCCGAAGCAAGAAACCTATAAGGGAGTCGGTTGGATGACTGAGGGGTTAAAGGGGCTCTTAGGGAAGTTTAGGCCATTGCAGAAAGACTAAATGAATTCTTTGCTTCTGTGTTTACCAATGATGATGCTGGGGAGATACCAGTTCCAGAGATGGTTTTCAAGAGGAATGAGTCAGATGAACTGAACCAAATCACAGTGAACCTAGAAGATGAAGTAGGCCTGATTGACAAACTGAAGAGTAGTAAATCACCTGGACTGGATGGTATACACCCCAGGGTTCTGAAGGAACTAAAAAATGAAATTTCAAATCTATTAGGTAAATTTTGTAACCTATCATTAAAATCATCCATTGTACCTGAAGACTAGAGGGTGGCTAATGTAACCCCAATATTTAAAAAGGGTTCCAGGGGCGATCCAGGAAACTATAGACCAGTGAGCCTGACTTCAGTGCCAGGAAAAATAGTGGAAAGTGTTCTAAAGATCAAAATCACAGAACATATAGAAAGACATGGTTTAATGGAACAAAGTCAGCATGGTTTTACCTAAGGGAAGTCTTGCCTCACAAATCATATTTTTGAAGGGGTTAATAAACATGTGGATAAAGGTGAACCAGTAGATGTAGTGTATTTGGATTTTCAGAAGGCGTTTGACGAAGTCCCTCATGAAAGGCTTCTAAGAAAACTAAAAAGTTATGAGACAGGAGGCGATGTCCTTTTGTGGATTACAAACTGGTTAAAAGACAGGAAACAAAGCGTAGGATTAAATGGCTAATTTTCTCAGTGGATAAAGCATGCCAGTGTTAGTTAAATGCCCCATTTGTTTGCCAGGACCTATGTCTTTGCCATGTGCTTGCATTTTGCAAAGCGTGGGCCTTCCCTTATTTAGAAATGTCTCCAGATCTTCCAAGTCCACTCTGATCCCTTCTCTACACACTTAGCAGAGGATGCTGCCACTGGAGCTGATATAGTGGGTGGACTCTGAGGAACAATGCCAAGGGCATCAGATGTGCTCTCTAACTGTGCTGCCTGCTCTTCAGCCACATCCTAATTTTGTCCTGCCTTCCCCATCAAAGAACTGGATAAGGTGGCTAACACACTACTATAAAGGCCTCCCAAATTTTCCCCATCTGGTACACTATCAATAGCTTCTATTTCAGGGAAAACAAGTAATGACCCTTTATCTGAATAAAAAAGCACTAGGAGTCGAGTGGAATCATTTAGACTAACTGTTTTATTAAAGCATGAGCTTTCGAGGACACAGTCCTCACCATCAGATGCATGAAATGATGTACAGTTGATGTGTACAATATATACAGAACAGTAGGAAGACATGGGAAAAGGCAGGAAACGGTGTGGAGAGAGTGTGAATAGGATTGTAGTTTAGCCTACTGACAACTGAGGTAAGTGTGAATAGACAGAATGATCAGACAACAGTTCAGTTTATGCATATTTGTAGTGAGTCATGAATCCATTGCTTCTGTTCAGCCCTTGGGTGATGGTATTTAGATTTTTAATGAGTTCCAATTCAGCAGTTTCAGGCTGGAGTGCTCCTTTGAAGTTTTCATGTAGGAGTATGGCAACCTTAAGGTCAGATAGAGAATGTCAAGGAAGGTTGAATGTTGTCATTTCTAACCTCAGGTTTAAATCCTTTTATCTTGTCCTTATAGATTGTCCCGTTTGTCCTATGTAGACAGAAGCGGGACTTTGCTGGCAGGTGTTGGCATATATTAGATTGGAAGAAAAGCAGGAGAATGTGTCCCGCATGTTGCTGATGATGTTGTGTCCAGTGATGGCATTGTCTGGGATAATATGTGGAAAGTGTTGGCATCTCCTTTTCTGGCAAGGTCTGGGTCCTGGGTTGGTGTCCTTGTACTATTTGCAGCGGCTGATGAGTATCTTTTGAGGTTGAGGGGCTGCTACACCAGACTAGCACGGCTATCCCTCTGAAGATTTTTCATGTAAATCAGTGGAGGAAAATTTGGCTTTCACTGCAACCTCTGCACCAACATTTTCTCTCTCGCTGAACACAGAAGATTGGAGAGAAAAACACTCCCTGTTATCTGCACTCTGCAGCAGTGACACATCATCAAGCTCATATGCCAGTTTCTTTAGCGTAAAGCTGGCTCCTGCTGTTGTAGTAGTCCAGAAGAAATCCCTCTTCAGTTTCAGGGCAGGACCTCATTTTTGGTTTTTACCTGCCGGTGCCAGTGCAAAAGTGCACAATTTTGGACACATTTAAAGTTACTTCATCTGCTCTGCCTTTCCCTCTCCCTCACATCATTGTATATATGTCACCGGGGATGTTAAGATTACAACAAGGATTTAACATTTTTCCGTGGTATTATTATGCCCACCTCCTAGTGCCCACTGCACACACTTTGCCTTCTGCCAGGCAAACAGTGAGTGTTATCGTGTCTGCTCTGTCTGCACTATTTCTCTGTCACAGACAGGCTTCACAATACAGCCTGTTATGCTGCACTTTCTGGCCTGCCCTCACTGCTCGCTTATTCCCAGTACTACCAGCTCCCACTGCCCACACTGTGCCCACTGGCAGTCATACAGAGAATAAATAACTAATCTGAAGTGTAGCTAAGGCTTCAATCACGAAAAAGGATAAACAGACCAGCAAGCGAAGCAACACAAATCTACAATGATGCAGAGATATTGTGATGCCATGCTGCCTCCATGGTTTGTTTTCCTGTCTTGTGTTAATGGGCTGCCACAGCAAAAATCCTTACCAAGAACTCGGAGAGAGCTCAGAGCTATGCTTTCACACAGACAATGTCTAGAGAAACAATGCAGAGCAAGGCTGTGACATGCTCATTCTTCGAGCTCAGCATCACTGTAACCCGCTCTGCGGCATTATAGGAGACTAGGAAAATGCTCCGCTGCGATACATCATAACTCTCATTGCTTGACGGTATGCCAATCCGTCCCTTCTCTGCAGCCTGCCCGCTCCACAGTGTATGAACCTTTCTCCATACATTTGCAACTGTTGCTATGCCTATGATTTCCATTGGTCTTTTGACTATAATTCCTTAGAGAAATCATTCTGTTTGACAGAAATGAAACAAGTAGGATTCCTTTAGTTCACGGGTCCCCTTCAGCTCATTTTGGACCCTAAGAGTTTAGAGTCAGAGTTTAAAGATTTTAAAAAAGCTCTAAAAGCATGGCTTTTCGAACAGGCTTATATTGACTATCTTGAAAAAAAGAACTCATTGGTTTAAAGAAACATTATTTTTATCTTTGTTTTATGTTCTTTTATAAATAATTGATTAACAATTTTATTTTTTATGATATTTTACTGTACCTTTTAGATATTTCAGTTTGATTTTATGATTTTGTAACATGTAAACCGTTGTGATGTATATTATGAACGATGGTATAAAAGAATTTTTAATAAATAAAATAAATAAATAAAAAAGAAACAAGTTGGCTCCACTGATTTCATTTTTATATTTTGTTTTCAATGAATGCACTTCTCTAGCTGAGATGCTTGTTCAATTAGTCCTCCTTTAGGCAGGCACCAAGGGTTCGACGGTTGCTCACATATTAAAAGAAAGGCTCAGTTGGTTCCATAGTGTAGTGGGTATCACATCTGCTTTACACGCAGAAGGGCCTGGGTTCAATCCCCAGTGGAGCCTTTTTTAACTTGCTGCAGAAACAGGCATGAGTCTGAGTGCAAGGATTACTTAGATACCGAAAAAGCAAGTTGAAGACCAATGGGTGGTGGGATAGATTTACAGCCCTTCCTTCTATGCTTCCTACTTGATCTCATGCGAATTCATAGCAGATATTGTCTTCCCCAGAAGAAGTGTGGGAATGGTTACTGGAGACGAAATAAGGAAGCTTTAGGTAAACTCCTAAGCCAACATCTTGTGTGGTAAAAATAATTCAGCAGTGACTCTAGTAAAACACATTTTTCATGGTAGATGGGATGGCTCTTGGAAGATCTATTTTTTGCCAAGAGTAAAAAATGTTAGAATGTGAATGGTGGCTGAGGGGATTATCCCATGAATTATTCAAACAGTATACTAAAATAACTGGATAGGTGTTTGAAAGTGTAATAAGGAAGAAATCTGCCAAAGAAATGGTTCCATGGTGTAGAGGTTATCACATCTGTTTCACACACAAAAGGTCTTGGGTTCAAGTCCCAATGGAGCCACTTTATGTTTCTAGCAGTGGATGAGCATTTTATAGATGTTCAGCCATCAGCTGTACTGGTGTCAGTGAATGCTGGCATTGTTGTGGGACCTTGTTAGGAACAGCTTGGGAGCAATCCTACAAAGATCTTGCAAGCACAGCTATCCAGGAGGATTGAGTGCAATAGAAGACATTGACAGTTATTGTCTTGCACTAGTCCTGTTGTCCCTGAGGTGGTCATCCCCTGTGATGGACTGCAACAGTATATCCTTGGCAGTATGGACTGGAATGACAGAGCAGAATGAATGCAAAAGTTGGTCATTTCCTTGCAGTTACTCTCTGAGAGAAAATTAGCATTTGTAGAAAGACCTCAGGTGCTAGTGGAAGATCCTCAAAACATCTTGCTTCACTTTTATCCTTGTAGTTCTATTTTCAAGCCCTCATTCTCTACTAGCTGCAGGGGCTGGCTACCAAGGGCATTTATTTCAGAACTGCCCCTTTTTCTAACTTTGACTGCTGCTTCTCTCCTGTCCTGGGGCATTGCTATTGAAACCTGTTCCATTTCTTCCATCGTAGCTTTTCACTTCTCATGTTTGGCAGGGGGCTGCTTGCCTCTTACCTGAATGATGGAAAGGGTTGAGGGCATGGGATCAGATTGGGAAACACTTTTCCTCTTTTCTGTCACTTCCAAACTCCCCAGATGCTAGTCCTAAGGGCTGCTGCTTCTGTGGCTTATAAAGCATGCCAGTGTTAGTTAAATGCCCCATTTGTTTGCCAGGACCTGTGTCTTTGCCATGTGCTTGCATTTTGCAAAGCGTGGGCCTTCCCTTATTTAGAAATGTCTCCAGATCTTCCAAGTCCACTCTGATCCCTTCTCTACACACTTAGCAGAGGATGCTGCCACTGGAGCTGATATAGTGGGTGGACTCTGAGGAACAATGCCAAGGGCATCAGATGTGCTCTCTAACTGTGCTGCCTGCTCTTCAGCCACATCCTAATTTTGTCCTGCCTTCCCCATCAAAGAACTGGATAAGGTGGCTAACACACTACTATAAAGGCCTCCCAAATTTTTCCCATCTGGTACACTATCAATAGCTTCTATTTCAGGGAAAACAAGTAATGACTCTTTATCTGAATAAAAAAGCACTAGGAGTCGAGTGGAATCGTTTAGACTAACTGTTTTATTAAAGCATGAGCTTTCGAGGACACAGTCCACACCATCAGATGCATGAAATGATGTACAGTTGATGTGTACAATATATACAGAACAGTGAGAAGACATGGGAAAAGGCAGGAAACGGTGTGGAGAGAGTGTGAATAGGATTGTAGTTTAGCCTACTGACAACTGAGGTAAGTGTGAATAGTCAGAACGATCAGACAACAGTTCAGTTTATGCATATTTGTAGTGAGTCATTAATCCATTGCTTCTGTTCAGCCCTTGGGTGATGGTATTCAGATTTTTAATGAGTTCCAATTCAGCAGTTTCAGGCTGGAGTGCTCCTTTGAAGTTTTCATGTAGGAGTATGGCAACCTTAAGGTCAGATAGAGAATGTCAAGGAAGGTTAAATGTTGTCATTTCTAACCTCAGGTTTAAATCCTTTTACCTTTTCCTTATAGATTGTCCCGTTTGTCCTATGTAGACAGAAGCGGGACTTTGCTGGCAGGTGTTGGCATATATTAGATTGGAAGAAAAGCAGGAGAATGTGTCCCGCATGTTGCTGATGATGTTGTGTCCAGTGATGGCATTGTCTGGGATAATATGTGGAAAGTGTTGGCATCTCCTTTTCTGGCAAGGTCTGGGTCCTGGGTTGGTGTCCTTGTACTATTTGCAGCGGCTGATGAGTATCTTTTGAGGTTGAGGGGCTGCTACACCAGACTAGCACGGCTATCCCTCTGAAGATTTTTCATGTAAATCAGTGGAGGAAAATTTGGCTTTCACTGCAACCTCTGCAGCAACATTTTCTCTCTCGCTGAACACAGAAGATTGGAGAGAAAAACACTCACTGTTATCTGCACTCTGCAGCAGTGACACATCATCAAGCTCGTATGCCAGTTTCTTTAGCGTAAAGCTGGCTCCTGCTGTTGTAGTAGTCCAGAAGAAATCCCTCTTCAGTTTCAGGGCAGGACCTCATTTTTGGTTTTTACCTGCCGGTGCCAGTGCAAAAGTGCGCAATTTTGGACACATTTAAAGTTACTTAATCTGCTCTGCCTTTCGCTCTCCCTCACATCATTGTATATATGTCACCGGGGATGTTAAGATTACAACAAGGATTTAACATTATATTATAATGCCCACTGCCTAGTGCCCACTGCACACACTTTGCCTTCTGCCAGGCAAACAGTGAGTGTCATCGTGTCTGCTCTGTCTGCACTATTTCTCTGTCACAGACAGGCTTCACAATACAGCCTGTTATGCTGCACTTTCTGGCCTGCCCTCACTGCTCGCTTATTCCCAGTACTACCAGCTCCCACTGCCCACACTGTGCCCACTGGCAGTCATACAGAGAATAAATAACTAATCTGAAGTGTAGCTAAGGCTTCAATCACGAAAAAGGATAAACAGAACAGCAAGCGAAGCAACACAAATCTACAATGATGCAGAGATATTGTGATGCCAAGCTGCCTCCATGGTTTGTTTTCCTGTCTTGTGTTAATGGGCTGCCACAGCAAAAATCCTTACCAAGAACTCGGAGAGAGCTCAGGGCTATGCTTTCACACAGACAATGTCTAGAGAAACAATGCAGAGCAAGGCTGTGACATGCTCATTCTTCGAGCTCAACATCACTGTATCCCGCTCTGGATATCCAGGAGGGTTGAGTGCAATAGAAGACAGTGACAATAACTGTCCTGCAGTAGTCCTCTTGTCCCTGAGATGGTCATTCCCTGTGATGCACTGCAACAGTATATCCTTGGCAGTATGGACTGGAATGACAGGGCAGAATGAATGCAAAAGTTGGTCATTTCCTTGCAGTTACTCTCTGAGAGAAAATTAGCATTTGTAGAAAGACCTCAGGTGCTAGTGGAGCATCCTCAAAACATCTTGCTTCACTTTTATCCTTGTAGTTCTATTTTCAAGCCCTCATTCTCTACTAGCTGCAGGGGCTGGCTATCAAGGGTATTTATTTCAGAACTGCCCCTTTTTCTAACTTTGACTGCTGCTTCTCTCCTGTCCTGGGGCATTGCTATTGAAACCTGTTCCATTTCTTCCATCGTAGCTTTTCACTTCTCATGTTTGGCAGGGGGCTGCTTGCCTCTTACCTGAATGATGGAAAGGGTTGAGGGCATGGGATCAGATTGGGGAAACTCACTAGTAATGCAGGGAGGGAACTGTCTCACCCTTCACCATCCTCCTCCTCCCCCCCCCTCACCCACACCCCATTCTCTTGCTGGGACTTGGGGGAAGGGAGGAGTGAGGGACAGGCAGCTCCCCCCCTGTCTGTGAAGCCAGCCTCTCACTAATAATGCAGTGAGGGAGCTGTCTCCGCCTTCACCATCCTCCCACCCCCCACTCACCCACACACCATTCACTTGCTGGGACTTGGGGGAAGGGAGGAGTGAGGGACAGGCAGCTCCCCCCTGTCTGTGAAGCCAGCCTCTCACTAGTAATGCAGGGAGGAAGCTGTCTCAGCCTTCACCATCCTCCCCCCCCTCACCCACACACCATTCACTGGCTGGGACATGGGGGAGGGGAGGAGTGAGGGTCAGGAAGCTCCCCCCTGTCTGTGAAGCCAGCCTCTCACTAATAATGCAGGGAGGTAACTGCCTCCGCCTTCACCATCCTCCCACCCCCCATTCACCCACACACCATTCACCCACACACCATTCACTGGCTGGGACATGGGGGAGGGGAGGAGTGAGGGTCAGGCAGCTCCCCCCTGTCTGTGAAGCCAGCCTCTCACTAGTAATGCAGGGAGGGAGCTGTCTCAGCCTTCACCATCCTCCCCCCCCCCTCACCCACACACCATTCACTGGCTGGGACATGGGGGAGGGGAGGAGTGAGGGTCAGGAGGCTCCCCCCTGTCTGTGAAGCCAGCCTCTCACTAGTAATGCAGGCGGGAGAAGGCACTGCATGCAGGAAGATCACAACACCCCTGGTGTCAGGGTTAGGGCACTGTATGCAGGAAGATCACAACACTCCTGGTATTAATAGGGATAGGGCACTGTGTGCAGGAAGATCACAACACTCCTGGTATTAATAGGGATAGGGCACTGTGTGCAGGAAGATCACAACACCCCTGGTATCAGGGTTTGGGCACTGTGTGCAGGAAGATCACAACACTCCTGGTATTAATAGGGATAGGGCACTATGTGCAGGAAGATCACAACACTCCTGGTATTAATAGGGATAGGGCACTGTGTGCAGGAAGATCACAACACCCCTGGTATCAGGGTTAGGGCACTGTGTGCAGGAAGATCACAACACTCCTGGTATTAATAGGGATAGGGCACTGTGTGCAGGAAGATCACAACACCCCTGGTGTCAGGGTTAGGCACTGTGTGCAGGAAGATCCCAACACCCCTGGTATCAGGGTTAGGGCACTGTGTGCAGGAAGATCACAACACTCCTGGTATTAATTGGGATAGGGCACTGTGTGCAGGAAGATCACAACACCCCTGGTGTCAGGGTTAAGGCACTGTGTGCAGGAAGATCACAACACTCCTGGTATTAATAGGGATAGGGCACTGTGTGCAGGAAGATCACAACACCCCTGGTTTCAGGGTTAGGGCACTGTGTGCAGGAAGATCACAACACTCCTGGTATTATTAGGGATAGGGCACTGTGTGCAGGAAGATCACAACACTCCTGGTATTAATAGGGATAGCACACTGTGTGCAGGAAGATCACAACACCCCTGGTATCAGGGTTAGGGCACTGTGTGCAGGAAGATCACAACACTCCTGGTATTAATAAGGATAGGACACTGTGTACAGGAAGATCACAACACCCCTGGTGTCAGGGTTAGGGCACTGTGTGCAGGAAGATCACAACACCCCTGGTATCAGGGTTAGGGCACAAGTTCTAGTCACGTTGACTGATCACATTACTTTTTTTGTCAAGCTACCAACTGTTTCCATTTCCCATCCCCCATATATTGTCAGTGGGAACCTTGGTAACATGAATAAATAAGAGGGCAGCCAATAGGAATACATATTCATTCCTAACTGACCTTAACTGACCTGAAAAGTGTCAAATTGTATCATTTTCTGTTAGTGCGCACTAACTCCCGTTAGTGCGCACTAATCGGAAAAAACGATTTTTTAACTAAAAAATCGTGCCAAACACGATTTTCTTCTCCTGCCAGACGATTTCAATCGTTAAGACGATAGGGGACACGATTCACATCCCTATCTAATAACTCACAATTTATCCTGTTAAATGCTGACTTTTGATATGTTGGGCACTCATCTGGCTAAATTATAGATGGATAACTCATTATCTGTCTAAAATTTAGCTGAATAACATAGGAGTGTTCCGGGGACGTTCCAAGGTGCAGTAAATTAGCCAGATAAGTTATCCAGCCAACTCTGGTCATGCCAAAGAGTAGTCCTAAAGTTAGACAGATAGGGGTAGATTTTAAAAGAAGCGCACATGGCCTATATGTGCACGTGCTACCCGGCGTGCGCACATAGACGCCCAATTTTATAACATGCGCGCAGGCGCGCGCATGTTATAAAATCTATGACCAGCACGCACAAGGGGGTGCACAATTGTGCACCTTGCGCGTGCCGAGCTATGCTGGCTTCCTCCACTCCCTTCCCCCTAGTCTGACCTTCCCACCCCTTCCCCTAACCTTTCCCCCCCGAACCCCATTCTAACCCACTCTGATCTTTATTTTAACTTTTGCGCCTGTCTCCAGGTAGGCGCAAGTTGTGCATGCCGGCCGATTGCCAGCACACGATCTCTGACACAACGGCAAATGGCCGCTGTGCCAGGAGCCACCCCGCCCCCGGACAGCCCCGGACCGCCCATACCCCACCCCTTTTTTTCAAACCCTGGGACTTACACATGTCCCGGGCTTTACGCATGCCACCGGGCCTTTTGAAAATAGGCCCGGCGCATAACCCCTCTACACGTGTAAATCCTGGATTTACGCGTGTAGGTCTTTGAAAATCTGCCCCATAAAGTCTATCTTTAAGATAAATGGCTGCACCACTGAATATCCCTCCAAAGCTAGGCAGATAACTTTATCCTGCTAACTTTGCAATCCAGACAGTGATTGAATATTACCCCTTTAAATATAATTGCACAGTGATAATGCCATGTTGTAGTTTTGCTCAATGCAGAAAAACAAAGGGATAGAGAACACCAAGCTTGTAAAATATTTTTTCTCCTATTTATTTTATTTTTCAGTATGGAATACTCTCATCAGGGCCGGTGCAAGGGTTTTAGGCAACCTAGGCAAACTTTCTGCCTTGCGCCCCCTTCCACGCCCGCTTCCCCCCTCTGGCCCCCACTCCTACTTCATTCGCTGAGATGCTGCTCGTGGCCCGCTGAGCGTGTGCTTCTCTAGGCCGCGAGCAGGATGGGCACCTCTTGTGGCCCACCAAGTCTTTACTCCTCTCTGCCTTGAGCGGGATAGGCTCCGCTTGTGGCCCCACATGGCTGCTCTTCAATGCCCCCTAATGGTTGGTGTCCTAGGCGACCGCTTAGATAGCCGAATGGGACACACAAAGCCCTGACTCTCATCCCTTTAACATGCACAATAAAGCTCTGGAATTTGTTGCCCGAGGATGTGGTTAGTGCAGTTAGTGTAGCTGGGTTCAAAAAAAGGTTTGGATAAGTTCCGGGAGGAGAAGTCCATTAACTGCTATTAATCAAGTTTACTTAGGGAATAGCCACTGCTATTAATTGCATCAGTAGCATGGGATCTTCTTGGTGTTTGGATAATTGCCAAGTTCTTGTGGCCTGGATTGGCCTCTGTTGGAAACAGGATGCTGGGCTTGATGGACCCTTGGTGTGACCCAGCATGGCAATTTCATATGTTCTTGTGTATATATTCTGATATATTTTTTCAGAAAAATATATATTTCTGTACTTCCTTCATGTGATGATGGAAGAAGGGAAAAATGTGAAAATAGTAACTTCTGCAGCTCCTTTTAACTTTCATATACATACCCTGTGTGTTAGTCAATTTTCTATTCAAGTGCCTATTAAAAGAAAAAATTAAAGCAAATGTAATTTGGAAGAAAAACTGCATTTTCTCCAAAAAGTTAAAATATGCTTTAAAAATTAAACAAGAAGAAAGGTCTGTCTTGTGGTTCTTGCAAAGCTGACAACCTGGCTCACTAGTGAAGCAGCTGGTATCAGTGTACTAGCCTATAGGGATGTTCTTTTGTTTGAAACAAAGCAGAAAATTGTAATGAACTTTCCTGTATTGAATGTTAAGTTTGAAAATAAAATGAAAGAAAAGGGGTCGATTTTAAAAGCAGCACACGGCCGTCCATGTGAGCGTGGTTCTCTGAACGTGCGCATGAACACGCTGATTTTGTAACATGCGTGCACCGGCACACACATGCTATAAAGTCCAATGACTGCGTGCACATGCAAGCCAGATTTTAAAATTTGCGCGCACAGGGTGGGTAATTTTCACTAATTACTTGTGGCGAATTAATTGGGCCTCCCCAGTTCCCTCCCAGACCACTCCAATTAAGGAGTGGATTGTGAGGGAACTTGCCTATCTACCTACCTAACTTTCCTCCCTCTTCCCCTCTCCTCTCCTCCCCACCCCTAAATCTAAGTTAACTATCGCCATTTTTTTTTATTTTACTACTTACTGCTCCTCTTTAGTAGTTTCTACAGGCCAACTGGCTGCTGGCATCTGTTTCCCCAGGACAGACGGATTTACAATGGTTATGCAGAATATGGGTGCCACATCATACCTCTTCCTTACGTTTTCTTATTTCTCCTTACGATCATTGATTGAATGCCCAAGCTCTCTTCAGAATGTTGTTAGGTGGGTACTGAATTTGTCAATTGGAAAGAAATAGAAGAACAGGATGAAATCACTCCCAAGCTCAAAAAGAGAAGGAAGGGTGGAAAAAATGTTTTCAGAGAAAGTCCAAACTAAGTTAAAACTCTCCGTATCAGAAAGGAAACATTCAAAAGATAAAGTCTCTAAATTAGTCTCCAAATCCAGGCCATATGGCCTCCAATTTATTTATCTATTTATCTCCAAATATTTAATATTCTGCATTTTTCCAAAAATGGCCTCAAAGCAGATCACAATCAAGTTAGAATAAACTAACAGGTACGCTAGCCATAACATTAGCTGAAGGGTTGTATATAGCTATCAGTGAATCAGTGTCCGGGGATAGTGGATAATTCTTCACTAACAAACAGTCTAGTGGACGGCCTGGATGGACAGCCATGCTTTTACTTTTTTCCAGAAAGTGAGGAAGCACAATTTATGTATGTATGTATTTATTTATTTACTTACTTACTTATTTGTCAAGTTTTATATACCGTTGTTCGGTTTCGCCATCACAAGGGTTTACAAAGTTTCGAAGTTTAACAGAGTTTTTCAAAGGGGTTCATTCAAATGGTTGCTAAATTCAAGGCAAAGAGGTAATGGTCCCATTGCCGAAGCCCAGGCCCTATGCTGTGGCCCCCGTTGCCGAGGCTCAGGTCTAGGCTGAAATCCAAGTCCAGTACATCTAGTGCTCTTCCCTGATCTAACTCACTGGTCGCCCAACCAAAGAAATTGATTAGGTTCACATGGCAAGAACTATCTCCGGGAAAACCATGCTACCCCAGAACCTGTATCCATTGGATGCCAGAAACTGCATTATTCTTAGTTGTTGTTATTTTTTTACTCAACTTTATTCAAAGACCTTTTACATACAGTTCTTGCTTGAGGAAGAACATATCAATAAAACTACAAACATATGGAATATGCATACAAAGTTAAAAAAAAACATCCATATAGGATACCTCAAATTACAGTGTAGTCAAGACACAATATAAGACATGTCTTACTAATCTTGAGTATTCAGATCAATTCACTGAAATTTAGGTCTACCCTTTACAAGAAACTTGAGGCATGACAATCAGAGTCAAGCTGGTAAACTCTCACCCCAATATACTTTAGGAAGGGACTCCCTACTTGTAAAACATTCAGGTACAGATCCTTTCCATAAATGTTATTAGCTCCATAGAGAATAGGGATGTGCATTTGTTTGAAAATGAAAGAAAAACACAACAAAACTGTCTTGTTTTCTTTTCTTTTGTTTTCAAAGGAAATGAAATTTTTGTTTTTATTTTTTCAGCAAATAGTGCACAATATTTTCAAAGAGAAAATTTGCATGTTATGGAGGCGGTGCATGCAAATTTTCTCTCATGCATATTCATTGAGGATATCCCAAAAACCCGACTGGCTGGTGACCCTCCAGGACAGGTTTGGGGACCACTGGCATATACTATTTCTGAATAGTGCACCCTGTTGCAAATAGCAAAGCCAATGCAATAAGGAGTGCTCAGCAGAGTGCAGTTTTAACTGCAGTTGTGCGTACATTTTTGGTGAGCAAATGTTACTTCATATTATACTTAAATACAAAAATAAAACACACACTAACTCATTCACACTCGAATCGCATTGCATGTTCTGGACATAAGAACTTCTGATGCCTAATTCGAGCATGAATGAAGAACATAAGTACTTTTGCCATCTCTGACTATGATTAGCTGATAAGAATTGGTGTGGGTGCAATGCGATTCAAGTGTGTATGACTTAGATATGTGCGATGTGTGTTATATTTTAGTTTTTAAATATGGAGCATGATTGTGGTGTGTGAGTTTTGGCATCTGTGTATTTATTGCTTTTATGAAAATATATTTTACAAAGGATTGTTGAACTAATATTTATATAATATATTAAGTTTGTTATGATTGCTGAAAAAGTTTTGTATGAAATCTCTTTCTGTGGCAGCACAAAAATATCTTTTTGAGTATTGTATAAAGATTCGATTGAGTGATACTTGCTCTTCTTTTTTTGTGATACTTTAAGTTAGCCAGGTAAACCCCAAGGCCCGGATTTTAAAAACTCTACGCGCACCGGGCCTATTTTATAAAGGCTCGGCGACACGCGTAAAGCCCCAGGACGCATCTAAGTCCCGGGGCTTTACTAAAGGGGTGGTCCAGGGGCGGGGCCAGAGGCCTCCGACAAAGCTGCCATTTGCCGCTATGCTGGACATCGCGTGCCAGCACTCAGCCGGCGTGTACAACTTACTTCAGCCCCAGGGCTGAAGTAAGTTTTGAAATAAAAGAAAAAAGCAGGAAAAGGTAAGGGAGAAAGGGCAGGGGAGTGAAAGGAAGGGAAGGTGGGGTGGGGTGGGGAGGTGGGGGAAGGCAGTGTGGCTCTGTACGGGCTCGGTGCGTGCAAGGTGCACAATTGTGCACCCCCTTGTGCACACCGACCCCCAATTTTATAACATGCGCGCACGTTATAAACTCAGGCATACATGTGTGCATGCCAGGTAGCACGTGCACATGTACGCCCATGAGGTTTTAAAATTTACCCCCAAGATTTTAATTCTCAGTATGTCTCAGCGGTTAAATTTTATCCAGGTGAGTTATTAAAAATTGAACCAGATAAGCAGTGTAGGGGCATTCTAGGGATGGGGCTTAACTTTATCCACTAGCTATATAAACTGACCAAGCTAGATCTGGCTGGAGATATTGCAGGCCTAAAGTTAGCCAGGTAACCATTCTCTGTTTGGTGGAATATTGTCCTCATTTAATAAAGTAAATACAGTTGGGTCTAACAGTCCCCCACAGGATTCTCTTTCCAGCCAAAAGATATAAGAAAACGTGTAGCACTGGGTCTCCCTTCACTCCTGCATACTCACTCCTCTGATGTTACAGAAAACACTTCTGCTCACTGTCCTCCATCCTAATCTTGTCCCCTTTCCCCTCTGGATATTTAAAAAAACACCAGGTGAATCTGAAGCCTCTACCTCCACTCTCTGGAGTCACCCAGAACTTTCCAAGACCCCCAAACCCAATTCTGGAAGTGGCAGAATCTTCCCATAATCCCACCATCCAGCATAGCTGCCAGAGCAATGCTAGATGGTACCAGGAGGGCTGTAGGCTGGTGTCCTCCATGCAGCATTCATTCAGCACTGTTCTGAGAGCAACACTGCATGCTGGGAACACAGAAAGATTCCCAGCTTGGGCTTGGGTGGGGATTTTTTGGGTGGGAGGTTGTTCCAGGTGGGTTTATTTATTTATGTGTATTTATATTCCACTTTTCAGGCACTTCAAAGTGGATTACACAGAGGTAACATAGGTATTCTCTGTCCCCAGGGAGTTACAATTTAAGTTTGTACCTGAACGGGGAAGTTTATGTTTGTACCTGAACGGGGAAGTTTATGTGTAATATTGGCAGGGTGGCTGGGTGGGAGAAGAGGGGGTTTTAGTGCCACACATTTTCTTATATCTTGGGCAGAAAGGAGAAGGTATCCCACAAGGGTTGTGAGACTCCCATGTTAACTACATTATCGACAATATTGAAAAAGCCAATGAGTGGAAAAGTTATCTAAATAAGTTTATCTAGGTTACTTTAGCTGAGTATATTCAGCAGAAGATAAGCATCACTGAATAGCTGGGTAAATGTATCTGCATATCTTTCTTAATTGCAAGCTTGTTCAATATGAATCTATATGTCAATATAATACAACCTAATTTACATGTGGGTATGCATTAATTTTAGCATGATCCTGCTTTATTTCAAGAAGACTGGGTTAGCATTCACACTAGACCATTAGTGCTTAAATGGCTAGGGACCTTCATTTTCAGATTTTATTTCATCTGGAAATTTCAATGTTATAACAAAAAACAATCAGTGGAAAAATGACTTTTCCCACTGATTTTTCTCTTGTGTGTTACAACAAAGTCATTTTCCACTGATTTTTTTTTGTTGTTATAGTACTGAAATTCCCAGGAAAAATAAAATCTAAACTGAACATGAAAGTCCCTATAACTGGCTTTACTGTGCATGCAAAGCTTTAGTGCCCCTGTATCAAAGAATTCATTATTTTTTTTCAACATTCTTATTCGCTCTTCCCATAGAGTAAAGAATTGTTCATGGATACAAACATATACTGTTAACCTATCTTGGGTTTATCACAGGTATTATCACTAGTGATTCACAAACAATATACCCGTGTTTATAATTGAATACATTTAATTTTTATTCATCAATCCTTTTTTTTAAAAAACATAAAACACATCTATTATATCCAAACCATTCACTCCTCACACATTCACTCATCTAAATACCATTAAAATTAGACAATACAAATTTGTTATATTTTAACTTACAACATACACAAATATTGCAACAATTCCTTAGTTACAATGTAAACATTTTCATTTAACAAAGAATCCCTATTGAATAAATGAACCTTTTCAAATATAATTACTGATTCCCTTTAAGACTGATGTTTCTTGTTAAATTTTATTAAACAAGATCGTTTAATATAATATAATAGATGTGTTTTATGTTTTTAAAAAAAAAGGATTGATGAATAAAAATTAAATGTATTCAATTATAAACACGGGTATATTGTTTGTGAATCACCATGGATACAAACAGCCAGACTTTTGTAATCTCATCTCTCACCAGAGCACATAAAACAATGAGAGGTGTTGACTGTTGACATTATGTGAAAGAGGTCAGACCCCCAAATTTATTTAGTGGGTCATGCATATGGCAAAATGGACCTGGACAGAAACAGCAGGGCAAACACCCATCTCCTACCCTCCATAAACTGTGCCCCCCCCCCCCCCATAGCTATCCTCTTAGTGGTGGCATGATAAAGTAAGTATTGAAATACTCAGATAACCAAAACTGCCAACTTTATTTCTAGCTTTATAGCCAGTCACTATGTGCATGAATAGGATCGGGTAGGCACATACTGTAAATGAATAACCAGAATTCATGGGATACAACAGTCAAAGCAGCATCCTCAAGAATAAACATGCCAACTACTCAGTCTTCACTTGAACAGCAATTAAATTGGGTCTCTCATTTCTTCACATCGGTCCAGTGTTGGAATGTATGGCTTACATCTCTTTCTGTTATGGCACTTAACGCCTCCCACCATTCAGCAAACCTCCCATCTCATTTCAACCCACCATAACCACACAGAACACGCACATTACTCCCATCATCTCCAATGTGGGTCAGTAGGGTTACATCCCTTGCTCCTAGGGGCCTATCACTCTATACCCCCTACTGTTACTCCCACCACTCAAACTCATCATAGGTCCTCCCTTCTCCATCTTTCCAGCAGCATGCTGGGCTCCCCAGTTGCTTCCACTCTCTGGAACTCACAGGGGTCTTGCTCATCTTGTATCAACCCATTTTCCTTACCCTGCTACCTTCTCTTTCAGGTGGAGGAAATGCATCGGTACTCCATTGTTCTTTCCCCATTTCCACAATCCTCTTGACATACAAACCATGGCGCAATAAATAGTAAATTTTCAAAGCCGGCTCGAAGATGTGGAGTCGCAAACCTTGGCCCTGCTATTATCAACTGCGACATTGCGGCGGATAAACAGTGACATAGAGCAGCTGCAACAAGAAAAGGAGGACCTCTCTAACCACAATCGTTAGAACAACTTGAGAGTTCTTGGGATACCTGAAAGGGCAGAAGGGTCGAATGCGATTGCCTTTTTAAGCAACATGATCCCTTCGTGCCTGCAAGTAAACTTCAACCTTCCTTTTGAGATAGAGAGAGCTCACTGCGTTCTGTCCAAGCCCTTACGCAACTCGAAATATCCGCTACCTATTATCTTAAAATTGTTGTGCTATCCCCAAGCTATCACTATCCTAACAGCAACAAAAAATAAATCGCCAATACAATACCAAGGTACTACGATTATATTTGTTCCGGATTTTGCCAAAGCCACAGCTACTAAGAGAAAAGCTTTCCTTGCTTTCCACCCAAAATTGCGAGCCCTGGGGGCCGAATATGGTTTACTATACTCGGCGCAAATGAAAGTCATATACCAAAATCAGACACAGATTTTTCACCAGCCTGTGAAACATGACGACTTCTTGCAATCTCTAGATGTGGCATCTGAAATGGCTACTTGATCTTCAATGTTTTTCACCACTTTGCTGCTTACCCCAATTTGGGGGAATTGGAGTGTCTTTTTTCCTTGCATATGTGTTGGTTTTATGCATAATATGTGATATATGAATCTGGCATTTGCCACGGGACACTGGCAACCTCTAGTCAACCAAGAGGCTCTTTGGATATTCGTGGTCTATAATGGCTTTCCTTCATTTACCATTCCAACTCACTTTTTCTTTACGTGTGTTCTAGTTCTTTTTTCTTTTTTTGTTTCTTCAGATATTTAGGCTTACTAACACCACAGTTAACAAGATGTCAACACAATCCTGTAACCACTATAGTATGGCCTTGATTCGCTGACCACTCCCTGATTTGTACTCAATCTTATGGCATCCACAATCAGTTCTATTGTTATCACCTCTCTGAATGTTGGTGGCTTTTCACACCCAATAAAGAGGAAAAAGATACTGACATATTTACACTCTCTTCACACAGATATCACATTCCTCCAGGAGACTCCTCTCACAACTGCTAAGTCGGCTAAATTAAAGCAGCAATGGGTGGGCTCTGTTCTCTATAGTCCCGCTAACAGAAGAAATGAGGGGTTGCTATTTTACTGCATAAAAGACTGGATGCACAAGTTGTACATCAAGTTGCTGATGTTAATGGTCGCTGGCACAGATTACCATAGCCCAATAGTCTTATAACCTACTCAATGTCTTTTTATGAAAGAATAAGGTTCCTCACATAGCGTTATCTAAATTAAAGTGTATTCCCCAAGATGGCAGGGTAAATTTACCAGATTTCTATTCATACCACCAAGCATTCTTCCTTCAACAAGGGTATCATTATTTCGCATCACAGTCTCTCCCTTCAGAAACCCCATGCTGGGTATGATTAGAGAGGCAACTCCTTACTCCATATCCTGTTGAATTTTTCCCAGGGGTATCCTTGTTTCACAAGTGCACGCTTAACCCTATCCTACAGGTGATTCATAGGGCCCTCACGGAATTTAACTCAATTTGAGCACCTCCCTTTCGACCCTGGGGAACATCTACATTCGCCCCCCTCTGGCGTAACCCATCGATAAAAATTGCTGGACATTATATTAATTGGCCACTGTGGCAAACCAAGACTATCTGGTTTCTTTCTTCCATTCTTCTAGACAAGATTATCCTCTCCTTTGAGCAGTTGCAAACCTGTTATGCCTTACCACACTCTCAGTTTTATACTTGGCTTCAGCTGCGTAATGCCCGTCAAGCGCTCCCTATACCTGAATTGGTCTCCACTGACTTGCCTTATATACTCACAATATATCAGAAGTATGTCACTCAAGGGCACTTGGCTTCTCACTTCTATAAATTAATAAAGGCCTGCTTACCCTCTCATCCTCTCACAGGTCTTTACTCGGTATGGTCTTCAGAGCTCTCTTATACCCCAGACTGAGCGACCTGGTCAAGTGGTCATATATATGGCGAGTATCATCTCGCTTATCATTGTCTTCCAGTTTGACTCAGACATCCTTTATTGTAATGCACAGAGTAGCTTGGACCCCCTAGAAATTATATTGTGCTGATCTAATCACTTCTCACACCTGCTGGTCCTGTGCCATTCCAGCATCCTCAAAGGGAGGAGCCTCCTCTAAACCCCAATCCTGTCTGCCCCTAGCTAAAGGAGCTAAACTAAGGGCACTACTGGCAATGAACCCCAGTAGCTCATTAAATAGATATGTAAAAGACCAGGTTGGAGACAATGACGATAAAAGACCAGGATGGAGAGAATGACAATTCAAAATAGAAAGGCCATGGCTCAAAGGACAAAGGGGGGGAAAAAAGTATGAATATACAAAACTATTGGTAAATGGATTTCCACTTTTCATGTTTTAACGAGGCCAAAGTTGGCCAGTTAAAACTTTTGAAAATCCACCCCCTTGTGCCTAATACTTATTGTGGCCACTTATAGATCTAAATGATTTGACTTTAAGTCTTTCCTTTCATATATGAAAGAAACGTAAAATAACACTTCAAAAAAAGGCCATGATGCCAATTTAAAATGCCCAATTTGCTTCTTGTTGCAGTACCACAGGCCCCAGATAATCTGTAGCTTTATCTTCTCTTCCTCGCTGTTAAGAATCTTCTGCACTTCTCTCGTGCTTTTTAGAATAGGATTACTATTTTTTAGCAGTGTACATTGAAAAAAGCTTTAGGTTTGTTTTATTGCATTTTTTTTTTTAATTTCTAATTTAGGGGTAGATTTTCAAAGGGGTACGCACGTAAGATACGCACGTACCCCCCAAAAACCTACCCCAATCCCCCCCTGTGCACGCCGAGCCTATTTTGCATAGGCTCGGCGGTGCGCGCAAGCCCCGGGACAAGCGTAAGTCCCGGGGCTTGCATGGAGGGGCGTGTCGGGGGGCGTATAGGGGGGCGTGCCGGGAGTGACGCGGCGTTTCGGGGCATGTCTGGGTGCGTGGTTCCGGCCCGTGGAAGAAAACCTACTCTCACAGTGCTCATTTAACTTCCTCCACTATGCATTATGAAACCTGCTGCAATAATGTTTAAAATGCAATGTAATATAACTGAAACAACTTCATTTTGCACTTTTGTAAAGCAAATTATAAGAATAATACACTCTATACTCCAATTCACTGGAAAATGTATGACTCCTATGAAAAATCAAGCAGCAGTGAATAATTGGTAAAGGGAAAATTAGCTACGCGGTCAAAGTTTCAAACATTCTTTTCAGATGGCCATCAGAATATTGCTGACAGTCTCGATGTTTCTGAGATTTGTTTTGTTTCTCGTGCTCTTTCTTCATGATGCCTGGGCTCACTGTCTCTCACCATTTCTGTCTGCTTAAAAAGGAAAATTTGGATCAGCAGAAACCAAGCATGAATCATTCCTCTTGTACATTTGGGATTTAGTTCATTTCAATAGTAAAATCCAGTTGCTAGTTTAATCCATGCTCTGGTCAATGATGACAAGGCAGGAAGCACATGGCAATATCATTAAAATATGTAAATAGTGATAGCGGGCAAAATGAGAGCTAAACTGAACTATATTCAATAAGGGTAATTTTCAAAGGCATTTCCATAGGTTTAACAGTGCTTTTTCCATGGAAATGGCTTGTTACAAAATTGTCCACCCAACATGCAGCCAAACTAGGACACATATGTCCTGGATATGCATAATTTTACCCGGACTGTATGGAGATGTTCCTGGGGCAGAGTTAGGGAGGAGTTGGCACTAATGTGCATGCTTTTGGATTTTCAAAACTGTGTGCAAATATTTCCCCTGAAAACTTCCTGCACACAATTCACAGATACAATTGTGTGCGGCTAATTTTGGTGGAATCATTTTAAAAGCAAACAGTAATATGTGCCTGTAAGTGTGCTTTAAAAATTGAAGTAATATATGTACATATTTTGCTGACTTTCTTATACATTCTGTTACAAAATTACCCCAACGTTAACCATGAATTAGCGCAATACGTAAAAAAAAGCATATTATCAAATCAAATGTATTTTCTTTTGTTTTTCTTATTTAGTCAGCATAAAAGAAAAATGTAATATCATAACTTGCACAGGTGCTAAGCCATCCTCTCTTTTTAACCATGCCTGGCCCTCCCACTACCACCTACATTTCCACTCCCCTCTTAAGGATTCAGTGTCCCACTCTTGTTAAAAAAAACAAACCAAAAAAACTTTATTGGATATATAGCTGCAGCATAGTTTATTGTGCACCAACTTTTCAAATCACCAATTACAAAATTACATCAACAAAACGTGCTACTTTTTCTCTGAGGTGACCATGCCCTCGCCTATACAGACAGTGCTTTGCTGAATTTTACGTTCATCATCATTTACAGGCAACAGCCTGCTGTAAGCTTGGACATGAAAGCCAACCCCTTGTACTCTTTTTATTGTGTGAGACACAGGGCAGTCCAAACCTTGTGTTTAGATTGTCCTGCAATTCAGTCCTTTACTGGATTGCAGGTAACATTACTTTCTGTGAGTCTGCGCCCCGGGATAACTCTACAGGCAAAGCTATGGAGCCCCATCAGTGATTGGAACTGTGCAAGAGTTGCCCTTTTGGCCTGTCTCGTGCTCTGCAGCATCTTCCTTAGCCTTATTAGTTTGTACCAGGGAAGCTTAGGACCCCCACCCCCCCCCCTCCCCCCCCAGTACTCCTGTCCAGTTCTATTCCTTGGAATACAAGAGATAACAGGGGACCTTCTTCCTCTTGTGCTAGTGGTATGCCAAAGTGTCCTGCAATACCCTGAAAAGTTGATAGCAAGGTTTTGCATTCATAGCAGTCACCACAGATGAAGAAGAAAATCATGGAGCTAATGAATAATGTTCTGGTAAACAGAGATCTGCTCTACCACTCAGCGCAAGAAGGAACTTCATTTTTCAAACTGAGCGCAGGATATGTTGCAACTCAATGTTATCAAACTCAAAATCCAGCAATTGAAATGATCTGGGATAGACTGGTAGAAGGTGAAAGACTGATTCAATATTGTTGTTATCCAGCATGGCATTGAAATGCCTTTTAATGTTTATTGCCTGATTGAGTGAAGTGTATGGACTTAGCTTAACAGAGGACTGATGAAATCATTTACATATTCACCTTCGGAGCGTGACAAGTGTCCTGACGGGATTCCTCAGTTGGATCCGGTAGCATTCTGATCACAGCTCAGGCTTCTGCCAGGCTTTCTTGGCCTTTCAGAACTTCCAAGGAGGATCTCCCTGAGTCAGTATGGTTGGTTTCCCATCAGGTGAGCTCCTGGACACCACTAGGAAGCAAGCTTGCTGTGCTTACTGAAAAGGCAAGCTTGGTGTGCAGAAAAAAAAAAAAGCACCCTAATATAGGAACAGTCTGTTTCCCAAAAGGAGGGAAAGAAAAATAAACAAAGACCTGCTCCTTCTTGTTACCATACATTCAACACAAGCCTTGCAGCCCACATTCAAACCTTTGGGGGGAGGTGGAGGCTGAGGCACAAATTCTGCCCTTCACCCCACTGTTGCGCCAAACCTGCAGCCCTATCCCGTGCTTGCAGCTGAAAGAAAAATTCCAGCAAAAAACATTTAGAAAAAAGCAAAAGCAAAAAAAAAAATACTGCTAGCCTTGCCCTGAATTCAGAGGTCTTCTGCAGCTCTGCTCATAACAATCTTCATATGTTCCCTTAGAAGGGCTCCAGTTCATTTCCAAGTTCCTGGGCTCCCCTGAACCTGACCCCCCTCCACTTCTCTCTCCTCATCCTCTGCAATATGAGGCTGTGTTTTAAATTTCCCACTGACACGATGTGGACCCTTCTGGCTCTGCTGACATTCTTCCTGCCTCCCTCTCAATGTGTTCACTAGGCCCTGCCAGCTCCTGTTTCCCCTGTACCCAGAAAACCCCTCCCCAAGCATGTCTGGGCTTTTCCTAGCTCTTGTAACCTGGCAAATGTAGGGTTTTTTTTTCCCCCCTGCCCCTCCTTGTCCTAGGGACTCTGAATCCGTGCAGGGCTTTACCCTGGTTGAGAGGTTTCTTGTTTTCTAGGGGCGCTAAGGAGCTTTTACTTGCCGTTCGCTCACACAAGTTATGCTTGAGTCTGAACATGCCCTTTCCTTTTTTGGTCACAATCTCTGTTTGGGATAGCACCATGTGCAATAAGCGTATATTCTTGAAAGGCCTTTCTGTCCTTCCCAGGAACACCTCCTTAATAATTGTCTGCCTCGACACAGCATCATGCTGGTGGAGAAATAAAAGAATTACGAATGTGGGCTGAAGATGGTTGCACTGCGCCATTGTTAGGGATAGAAAAGCCTAAAGAAAAACCGAGCTGAAATGAATTTCCCTACCTCTCATGCTTGATTTTTGTTCAGAAATGAGGCCATAGCCTTAAGCTTGACAGGGGAGGGTGTCAATGCAACGGTTAAGGGAAATTGGATTCAAAACAGCATCCGAGGGCCCTGACTTTTACCGTCTGGGAAACTGATAAGCGTGGGGGTAACCCAGGGCCGGTGCAAGGGTATTGGGCACCCTAAGTGACCCTTGCGCTGCTGCCCCCTCTCCCCCAGTCGCGCCTCCCCCCTACCTGTTTCGGCGCCAACTGTGTGCTTCTCAGGGCCGCCGAGCCGTAGGGGGCGCCAAAGAGCAGCCACGTGGTGCCGCGCTGCCCTGAGAAGCACACAATCTCTATTTCTCTTTGCCGCGAGCGGGATAGGCCCCGCTTGCGGCACCACGTGGCTGCTCTTCAGTGCCCCCTACGGCTCGACGCCCTAGGCGACCACCAAAGTTTGCCTAATGGACACGCCGGCCCTGGTGCAACCTGCACAGTGCAGCAGATACTGGCATAAGCTTGCTGGGCAGACGGGGTGCATCATTTTGTCTGTTTCTGCCATCATTTCTATGTTTCCATGTTTTCTATATTGGGGACAAGGTGATTCATGTCCCTGCGAATGTTTGTCCCTCCGACTCCTACATTGAGAGGAGGGGTGATGGATTCACAGTTGGAGCAGGCATTGTTAAATGAGGCAAACGTCTTTACAGCTGTTTGATTCACTTCTTGATGATATAAGTTCTTTTAAATGAATTTGTGAATTTTCAAAGGCTTGTTTCAAGTTTATGATGTTAAAGCCAAATAATTCAGTTTTTAATTTGATGTTTCTCCCATCCAACTGGCAAAAGGCATTGCTTCCCTTCCAATGTTGGTGAAATATTAAAGGTGAAATCAGTTTTGCATAGTCATTTATCTCCTACCTGTCCATGTAGTTCTTTCCTCTGAACTCCTTAACTTCTTCACAGTAAGCGAATGGCACAAGTAATTTTCCTCTTCTCCCTTCCAGTATCAGAATGATACTTCGGTAACCCCCTTTCTCCAAATCTCCAGTAGATGTTCCCTTCCCGGCCTTCGTCGGATACACGACAGATAAGGATTCTTTAGTCCTAGTAAGCAGACAATTCTGCCTGTAGATGATGTGGGCCTGATTTATCAAAGGTTGTTTTTGCAGTATATAAAGAACTGATGAAAAGACTTGATAAAGTATATCCTGCTTTTTACTGAGCAGCATAAAGTTTAATGAACTTTCCTGACAGCATGAAAAATAATATTTACTGGCCATCATAAAATCTAATGATGGTTGGCAAGACTAGAATGCTATTTCTACAGCTGTAACAAGCTCTGTATTATAGTAACTACATGAAGAATTAATGAAACCTCTGACATTTATTTAGGAAACAGATACAACTATGGTGGATCAAATGTACAAAGTCATAAACATTTGTGAAAAGCATTGTTAAAATAAAGCGACATAGAGAAAAGTTCATTAAAAAAAAAAAAAAGGAAGAGCAAATGAAAAGAAAGGGTTTCAAAGATTAGAATTATGCCAAAATGTAAAATGGCCTAAAACATATCTCTTGCAAAATTTTTAAAAAAAAGTGTCACTAACTTAAATGAAAGCTTTGGAGAACAAAAACAACAGGAAAGCCCAGGAAGAAATTCAAAGCCTGTGGTGCAATTCAAAGATTGTCAGCCTCCGATCACATTGGCACTATAAGTTGAGCGTACAGCGTTGCCTTTGCTAATGCTTGAGCTGCACTGTATACTGTAGAGGAGCAAATACGCTAACGACAGTCATATATCTCAAAGGTGAAAAATAAGCACAAGAGAAAAGTATCTTTTCAGAAGAAAGGAAGTTCTGGAGTAAGGAGATTGTTCCTTCTTCATATAGGTAAATATGTGGCGAGTAAATGTAGAAGGTAATTACATGGGGTAAACAAGCATTTACCCACATAAAAAGGCCAATTGACGATTGCCTTCATCTCTCCAAACTGTGGGGAAACATACACGTGCTGTATAAACAGTATGAATGGATAGTTTTGCAGGAATAAAAGGGCGGGGCTAGATCGGGCGGTGGGGGGAGGGAAACATGCACAGGTATCTCATTCGGCAACACAGTGAATGATGGATGATACAGACAAAAAAAGTCCCATTTTGTCTGCCCTTTTGATTTTCCTGCACTTGAGTAGATGTGGCTATGAGTGCCTGACCATATGCAAACTAACACCAACTCCCTCACTCATTTCCTACAACGCCACATCCTTCCAAGCATGCCCAAAATCTGTTACCGTGATGGCCTCCATTACCTCTGCTAGTAGGACTTTCCCCCCCCCCCCCATCTTAAAATCCAACCTTCTCATGCTCATTCAAATTTGGATCTATTCATGGTCCCGCCGTGCATGGCTCCCGGCCCTCCTGGAAGCCCAGTTCAATGATACCACTGAGTTTAGGACTGTAAATGCTGCTCTGTGCAGATCATGTGAATGTATCCTAAGAAGCACAAGACATCGCCAGTGCTCCTTCTGGGCTGAAACTGCCACTCCATGCAGGTTGCCCCCGAAGCATTCTTGGAAGCACAGTGTAACTGTGGACTGTGTACATGCTACTCTGTGCAGGTTAACCAAGTGCTTCGTTTTCCATTGCCTTGCCACCAGGGATCCTTTGTGTATATCACTTGTTTTTCTGAATTCTGTTACTGTTACAACTTCCTCTGGGAAGCCATCTCAGGCATCCACCTTCCTTTCTATGAAAAAACATTCTTTGAGCCTACCTCCTTGGTGCTTCATATCACGATCTTCGCTCTACAAATTCCTTTCCATTTTAAAAGTTATGCATTAAAAACCTTTCAGGTAATTAATGGCCAGTTACAATCAGGTACACTATGTATCATGTATCATATCTCCCATATCTCTCCTCTTTTCTAGCGTGTATTTATCTAGGTCTCTAAGTCACATTTCATATGGCTTTTGGTGCAGGCTCCACAACATTTTGGTACCTTTTCTATGGATGGCATTTATCCCATCTATATTTTTGCTGAGATGTGGCCTCCAGAACTGAACCCAGATGAGGCTTTACCAACTAGCAGAACAGAGGCTTTGTCAATTCCTTTATTCTGCTGGTTATGCCTCTCCCTATGTACCCTGATATCCCTCTGGCTCTGGCCACTGCTTTATCACAATATTTCACTACCCTGAGATGATCGGACACTAGGGACGTGAAAAAGAAAAATGTTTGTTTTGTTTTTCATTTCGTTTTCGAGGGCTTGGTTTTTCATGAATGTTTCATCCAATGTTTATATAATTCATTTACTTTAAAAAATGAAATAAACAAAAAAACTGAAAAAAAAAAGAAATGGGTCCTACTGAGGCCTCCCAAAACCCCACCCATCCCCCCTACTCAAACAAATGCTGGGGCCTGGATCCTCCCAAGCCCCTAGTTATCCAATCCGGGGAGGATTCAATGCCTAAGCCCAGCCCGAAGTCTGGGCCTTGTGTAGGGCTTAGGCTGAGGTCATGTAGAACTATCTCGGTCTAGGCTTATGCAAGGCCACAGTTGGTTACCAAAACCTCAGCCTCTACATAAGGCCCAAGCTTCAAGGCCCAGGCCCAGGCCCGATGCCATGACCCGATCTGGAGATTAGGTGTTGACAGACGGGCCTCAGCCCAAACTCAGGCCCAATGCCGGGACTCAACCTGGAGGCTAAGACTCAAAGCCTGGGCTTTGGCCCATCGCTGGACCTGGTCCAGAAACTGGGTCCTGATGCTTGAGCAGTGGCCCAGACCCAGACCCAAGGAAAGGGCTTGGCCCAGAGGCCGGCTCCTGAACCCTAAGGCCTCAGCCTAGAGTCAGGCCCAGCGCCTGGGCCTCAGAGGTCCTCCGTCTTCTATCTTCATCTGTGAAATGATGCCATTTACTTTGGAGGTGCCGGAGTTAATTAACTCTCTCAATTCCTCCCCAGCCTATTTTACTGCCATACGTCAAAATTATGCCTCCACTGAGGAGCAGCGCCAGGATAAATTAACTCCAGCACTTCTGAAGCAGATGGTGTCATTTTATAGATGAAAGAGGAAAGAATACAGAAAAAGGAAGACATTAGAGGCTTGGGAGCCAGGCCTGGGCCTGACTCGATTGGGATCAATCACCGGGCTGAGGCATGGTCATGGACCTGGGTCCAAGATGAGGTCCCAGCATCGGGGTTCAGTCTCTGACCAGGTAGCAGTGCCGGGTCTGGGCCCGAGTCCCAGCCTAGGCTGAGGCCCAGGCTTTGGGACTCAGTCTCCAGGTCATGTCCCGGTGTTGGGAATTGGTTCGGGCTGAGGCCCCAGCATTAGAACCTGGTCTCTGGACCAGGCTGGTTTCCCAATGGAGTAGATACGTTTTTTTTTCCATTTTTGTGGTTTCCTTCAAGGCTCGGCGAGACCTGGGGCTTTGACCTAAAACCCAGCGTAGCGCTTGGGCCTAGGCCACAGTTCTTGCATCAGGCCATGTCCTAGGCCCTAGCTTTGGGCCTCAGCCTATTCTCTAGCTGAGGCACAATGGATCAATTTTGTTTTCAAACCTATGAAATTCCATCAGATTTTCAATCGTTTTGCTCTGATAACAAAATAAAATGAAAAAGGAAATGTTGTCTAATTTTCTATTTCTTTTCTCCTGAATGCCCATCCCTATCAGACACTATGACCCCCAAGGTCTCTTTCTTGGTCGGTGCACATTAGCCTCTCTTCTCTCACTGTATACTGCTCCTGTGGATTTCTGTTTCCCAAATTCATGAGTACACTTTCTGCATCAAATCGTACCTGCCAAGCAATCTACAACTCTATAAGCTTTTTTAGATAACTTCTCATTCTGTCTATTCCTTCAGGATTGTCCACCTGTTTCAGAACTTTGTGTAATCTGCAAAGTAAACTTCTAATATCCTTCTAATATCTCCGCATTATCACTCACTAATTTGTCCAAGGATCGATCAATGAGACACACCATTAATCACCTTTTTCTTTTTTTTTTTTTTTTATAATTACATTTTTATTATGGTTGATTATCAAAAAAAAATCTTGTTTTCAGTGAATTCTGTTTACCAATACCCAGTGCTGTCTATCACCCAACCAGTTTCTAATCCAGCCCAGCACCTTAGGAACCACTCACAGGCTACTCAGCTCATTAATGAGCCTGCCATGTGGGACAATATCAAAAGCTTTGCTGAAATCCAAATAAACCATATTTAGCACACACCCTTGATCCAATGCTCTAGTCCAGTGATGGTGAATTCCGGTCCTTAAGTGCCACAAACAGGCCAGGTTTTCAGGATTTCCACAATGAATATGCATGAGATAGATTTGCATACAATGCAGGCAGTGGTTGCAAATCTTTCTCATGCATATGCATTGTAGATATCCTGAAAACCTGGCCTTTTGTGGCACTCGAGGACTGGAGTTTGCCATCTCTGCTCTAGTCATTCAATTAAAGAAACTAATCAGATTTATTTGACATGACCTTTCTATGGTAAAATCATGCTGCCTCAAATCCTGAAACCCACTTTATCATTGATACTTTATTATCTTTTTCTTCAGTTGAGTTTCCATTAATTTTCCCATTACTAAAATCAGGCAACCCTTCCTGTAAATTTCACTTCCCCTCTGTTAGCACTTTTATGAAGAGAGAGACCATATTTTATAAATAAGGACCATGTCTGCACTTCTGCAGTCATACAGGACAGTTCCCATCTTTAAAGGATGAATGAATAGATCCTTCAGTGGTCCCACCAGAACCTCTATTTTTTCCCATAATATCCCATTCAATCATTATTTCTTTTGTCCATTTTCAATTTTACTAGTTCCACATATACACACTATAGGGGTAATGGCTGTAAATGGGTTAATTTTGCACATACAGTACCTTGACCTCATTCATAAGTCAGGGTATGTTGAGGCTGATCTCAGTCTCTCAAATTTACCTCTAATGCCCTTCTTAATACTTACAGTCTGCCAAGAGAGCTTCTTTCTGGAATTCATAGGGTGTTATATGCAATAATGCACAAAAAACGTGTAAATGGTCAATGAGTCCAATTTCAGTGCCAGGAAAAATCATAGAAAATATTCTACAGAACAAAATCACAGAACATATAAAAAGACATGGTTTAATGGGATTCAGCCAGCATGGATTTATATAAGGGAAGTATTGCCTCATCTGTCTGCCTCATGTTTTGAAGTGGTTAATAAACATGTTGATAATGGTAAGCTGATGGATATAGTGTGTTTGGATTTTCAGAAGGCATTTGACAAGGTATCCCATAAGAAAATGAAAAAGTAACAGGATAGGAGCCAATGTCCTATTGTGAATTGCAAACTGGTTAAAAGATAGAAAACAGAGATTAGGGCTAAATTAAATGGTCATTTTTTTCAGTGGTAAACAGTGGGGTGCCTCAGGGATCTGCACTAATAAATATTCTGGAAAAGTGAATGATTAATAAGGTTATCAAATTTGAAGACAACACAAAATTGTTGTGAAATCACAAACTGATTGTGAGAAATTGCAAGACGACCATGTGAAACTAGAAGACGGGGCATCCAAATGTCAGAAGAAATTTAATGTGGACAAGTGTAAAGTGATGCACATAGGGAAAAGTAGCCCACACTGTAGTTACACAATATTAGGGTCCATATTAAGGGTGCTGCAGATGTGGACCCTTAGGCCAATAGGGAGTTGGTGCTCCTGTGGGTAGGAGCCATGCAGGTCCCCACTGTTGGCAGGTGAAGCTGGCGGGAGCAGAGGCCCAACTGGACCTTCATCAATAACAGCCCACGGTCCCCTTATGTTGAGCCCTCGGGTGCCAGGGCCAGCTGATCTTAGGTGTGGGCCTCTGTGGAGATGAAGATCTGTTGAGTGGAATTTGGTGCTGGCCAGCACGTAGGAAGAAATAGCGATGGAACAAGCTGCAGAAACCATGATCAGGCTGTGGTCTGAGGCAGGCAGTGTTCTCGTAGAGTCGTGGTTCAGGCAGTGTTCAGGGCAGGCAGCATTCAATCAGAAGTGGAAACAGGCAGTGAACAGGGCAGGTGGAGGTCAAGCAGTGTCGAGATCCAATCCAAGGTAAGACAGAAGTTCAATCCAAACAATGCCAGAAGTCCAATCCAAGGAGACAAGAGAGAAGGAGTAGAAGGAAGGACAATGCGGGACCACTGGGGCAAGACAAGACACTGAAGAAAGAAGAGGGAGAGACTGACCTTGAAGACATGAACTCAGGCGACAACCAGTCTGTCAGGAACCATGAACAGGACACAGGAATACAGGAACAACACGCAGCGGATACCAGGAAACAGGAAGCAGGAACACAGGCAAAACACTTCTCCAGGAGGAGTTGACCTCTCGCTGAGGTGCCAGATGGGAGTCAGAGTTAGTCCTTTATAAGGCTGGCTAAACGATATCATCAAGGAGCACCTCTGGGGGTAGATTTTCTAAATCTACGCGCACGCGTACTTTTGTTCGCCCACCAGGCGCGAACAAAAGTATGCCGGATTTTATAAGATACGCGCGTAGCCGCGCGTATCTTATAAAATCCGGGGTCAGGGCGCACAAGAGGGTGCACATTTGTGCAACTTGCGAACGCCGAGCCCTGCGTGCGCTGTCCGTTCCCTCCGAGGCCACTCCGAAATCATAGCGGCCTCGGAAGGAACTTTCCTTCTACCCCTCCTTTCCCTCCCTTCCCCTACCTACCCCCCCCCCCCCCCGGCCCTATCTAACCCTTCCCTCTACATTTGTTGGCAAAGTTATGCCGGACAGAGGCCGGCGTAACTCTGCACGTGCCAGCGGGCTGCTGGCGTGCCATCACCCCGACCCGGGGGCTGGTCCGGAGGCCTCGACCACGCCCCTGGGCCAATGCCACGCCCCCGACATGCCCCCGGAACACCCCAAAAATCGCGCCGCCCACCCGGCACGCCCCCGGTACGCCCCCCTTGTGAAGCCCCGGGACTTACGCTCGGCCCGGGGCTTGTGCGCGCCACCGAGCCTATGCAAAATAGGCTCGGTGCGCGCAGGGGTTTTTTAAAAGGGTTACGCGCATAACTTATGTGCGTAACCCTTTTAAAATCCGGCCGCTCGTGTTTTCCCACCACTGTCCCTTAAGTAAAGGACAGTCAGCATGCGTGCACCTTATGGAAGGGTTTGTTCCTGAGATCTAGCGGCATCCTGTCTTACCGCACTTGGGAAGGGATCCCATGCCATGGAACCAGCAGAGAGGAGGCAGCAGGCACAGTGGACAGCTGTGCCTGACTGGAAAGCTATGGAGTCGGGCAGAGGTGTGAAGAGGACCGGCCTGGAGGTAAGGGCTGTGAGCTGCGGGACGGGCCTGTGGTCCGCTGAATGGAACAAGAAGTCACCACCCAAGGAAAGGACCTAGGCGTCATCATGTACAATAAGGATATGCAATAGGTTTTTTGTTTTGTTTTTAGTGTGCACTAATTTTGAGTTAGTGTACACAAAAGAAACAAAACAAAAAACACAAAAGTTGAAAAATATACATGAAACAACATTTTCTTTTGACTACATACCACTATGGACAATACTTTAAAATCTTTAGCTCAGTGTGCATGTAACATTCAAGGAAGAGTGAGCCCTGCAGATTGAGTACTTGGGTACTGGAGGCTGGCAGGACTTGGAATGACCCACTGGTGTGAAGGCAGGTGGAGAGACAAAGTGCAGGCGAAGTTCAGGGCAGATAGCTGGGAGCAAAATGTGAAGTTAAGACAATGGTCAGGGACAGCAGCTATGAGCAGATACATAATTCCAGGCACTGGTCAGGGCAGGCAGAGATCAAGCAGAGTTCAAGGCAGTCTGGGTTAGCAATAAGGAAGACAGTCCAAAGAGGGGAGGGCAAGGAGCAGGATAACGAGAAAGGGAGGCAAGGCGGGATACCGAACCCAAAAGGACAGGCTGAAGGCATAGAAAGAAGGCAAGGAAGGAGACACAGAAACAAGAAATGACAAGGCAGATGACATAGCAACATGGCAGGACCACGAGGCAATGAGAACCAATGACAAGCACTGGAGGTCTGTTGCTGAGGCACTGGCTCGATGCAGAGCGCTTCCTATGTATGACTCAGGAAGCCCCAGCTGCGGGGCCTATAAGAGGAGATCAAGGACTCAGGAAGTGCTATACACAGGTCTTTGATACAGCACAATGTGGAATGCTATCCCGGAAGCGCTTGGAGGTAAGGGGTGCTACAGGTGGCGATCAAAAAAGTAAACAGAAAGTTAGGAAAGAAATGTAGAATAAAACCTCAAATATTTTTGTTTTACTCCATGGTGAGACCACACCCAGAGTACTGTGTGCAATTCTGGTTGCCACATCTAAAAATATATATAGTTGAACTAGAAAATGATAAAGAGGATGGAACGGCTGCCCTATGAGGAAAAGCTAAAGAGGTTAGGGCCGTTCAGTTTGAAGAAGAAACTGCTGAGGGGAGATATAAAAAAAAAGTCTATAAAACCATGAATGGAATAACGGGTAAATGTGAAGTGGTTATTTATTCTTTAAAAAAAAACAAAAACCTTAGGTTCATATTCAGAGGCAGTTAGTTGGATAACTCAGAGGTTTGTTTTGCTGAACTGAAAAAACAATATTACCTTTAAAAACTTCCCCCAAGCAAACTGAAAGAAATGGGGCCTCCATGGGCCCTGGCGCTGCCTTCTTAGGGCCTGTGGTCACTCAGAGGCGTTGCTAGGTACTTCAGAGATCCAGGGCAAGGGCCCACAGGTCCTTTCCTCACCCCCTCCTCCAGTGATGCCAACTTTTCCACAGACTGGACCCTCGAGGAGGGGTACACCCTCCCCTCAGTTACACACATTTGCCACCCACCACTGCTTCTGAACCTGCCTCGTCTTTCTCATCCCACTCTTCCTTCTATTCCAGCATCCCCAGGGCAGTGGCAATGAACAATCTACCAGTGGATCAACAGAACCATCAATGATGAGCGAGGCACTCACGAATCAACTCAAAACACCATAAGAATGACGGAGCATAATCTGTATAGATGCATGCTTTCCATTAATTGTGTGTGAGCATTACTCATTTTTCCAACTATTGTGGTGATATTGTAAGTGTATCAAACATCTACACCCTTCACTGATCTCTTCTTAATATGTTCTCACAACTGGCTGAGAGGCCCAGACATAGCACAGAACATAGACACTTACATACAGTCCTTGGATTACAGTACTGTAGATATTTAAAAATTGTGATGTCTTTAATTTCATGCTGATAACAAATTGACAATGACTCCTCTGAAAATAGTAAATTACACTTATAATATAGTAAACCTCCTATAATAAAACTGCACTTACTACCAGCACCCAAACAGTAACAACCTTAAAACAATCTCTTAAAAGGCAACACAGCAAATATTACACTAGGCCCTAAAACAGCAACACACCTCCTATCTATGAGGAAAATATCTTTTCACAGAAACTACACCAAACACATATGTTCTTTCACAGACACACTCATATGATCTCACACATATTCACATGCATTGTCTCACACATATGCTTGCTCTCTCTCACATGCACACACATACATATACTCTGTAACACATTATCTGCTTCTTTCTCTCTCTCATACACACACACATACATATGCTCTCTCTCTCTCACATACACATATGATCTCTCTCTCACATATACACACATTTAATCTCTCTATTTCTCCAGAACATTCAAACAACAGCAGCCTCTTGTTTGGGCCTGTGCATCATCTCTCATATATATATATATACATGCTATTTACTCACACATACACATTCTCTCACACACATATGCGCATGGTCTCTTTCATGCACATCACATACACACACACATATGTTCTCTCTCACAAATATACACATACTCTCTACCCGGAACATGCAAAACAGTAGAACTGCTCCTTGGGCTGGTACAGCATCTCAAACACACACATACATGCACACTCATGCTCTCTTGCATGTAATTTGCTCACTCTCACACATGCTCATATACATGCTCTCTTACATGCTGTTTGTTCATGAACACACGCTTTCTTTCTCACACTCATGCTCCTACTAACATACACACACTCATAAACTCTCTCTCCAGAGATCATATAGGGTACAGGCATCAGCCTTCTTTCTTCAGCCAATGGCTGGCAACAGCCTTCACTTTTATCTGTACAAACCCAAGCATTCAGGCAGCCCTCTTCTCTTTGGCACACGCGGCCCGACCGAGCGCAGCAGCCTCCTTCGGCTGCGCAGCCCAGCTGACAGTGACCTTCTCTTTTCAATAGCGCAGCCCAGGCAACTCATCAGCCTTCTTTCTTTTATGGCATGGGCCGAGCAGACATAGCAGCCTCTTCTTTTCAGTCCACAGAGAAGAGTGACTCGGTGGAACACAAAGCCTTGACCCCTCAGACCATCCCTATCCAGAGCATAGCAGCACAGAAATAATGCAATTGCCTGTAAGCAGAACAAATTGGAGCTGAAATAAAATTAGCCAGAGGAACAGCTGAGACTAGGGATACTGATCTTTGGACTCAGGGCGTGGGCACTTGTGCCCAGTGCTAACGATGCCCTTGCCTGTGGGGCTCCTTCCATCCATCTGTAAATAAGCCGGCATTATGCCAGGACTTTTCTGGACAGCCCCCTCAGCAACTCATTCCTTTATCTCAGCAGAATGAATAGCTTCTCCCCTCCCAACAATCTTGTCTTCCTCAGCCTCAGCAGACTTAACCTCTCCTTCAGCTTCAACAAACCCTCTCTCTAGCTACAATTACATCCTCAGTCTTAGCATCCTCCCTAGTCCCAGTTCCCTGCTTTTGTAAATTTGTGTGTGTATATACTGTATGGCAGTTTATTTGTGTATGTTTGTGAATGCCTTTGTGCTTATGTATGTGTTTGTTAGGAAATGTTACATCAGATGATGTTATAGAGTGGAGGAGGGGCATTTTTAGCAATAAACTTCATGGCATTAACTTCTCTTATGGAAGGGAGTGTGCCAGACAAAAATTAACTTTCATTATAAAAAATAAAAATTTCAAAACTGCTAATTTCTTTTCTAAAAATAATATCAGAATGGATAAAGAGACTTTACTGATTCTGAAAGCATACATCTTTAAATATTTACTAGTCTCAAATTGGAGAAGGCATCCTTTTTTAATATTTAGCTCACACCTTTTCAATGGTAGCTCACGGGGAGTTACATTCAGGTGCAATAAGCATTTCCTTGTCCCCAAAGTGTTTACAATCTAAAGGCCAGATTTTAAGAGGTATGCTCGATTTTATAACATGCACGCGCATGTTACTCCTCCACCCCAGGGAGCTTACAGTCCTGTGGGTCTCTTTGCACCTAAAGGCCTGCAAGTTGGTTTTCAAAGGGAAAACTCTGTATGGAGATCTGACAATATCTGCCTGCCCCTTGGCCTAACTCCGCCCACTTTTTAGTACAGGTAAAAGTATGTGTGATGTAAAACAGTAAGGGCACTTTTATCCGCATGTAGGGAGGGAGGACTATTTCCAAAATGCATTTTTATGCAATTAAACATATGTTTACCTGCATAAAAACCTTTGATTATGGCCCCCATAGTTTCTAACCAGCTACTCTGTAGGTTTTCTTTTATCTAATTTTATTTTTGCTGAATTAATACATTATTTCCATTCTACGTTTTTATCTATACTAGGCGATGCAAGAGTATGGTGAGTTAGATTAATGGTTGGGAGATAGAGAGTTACAGAACGATGTATATATCAAAGCTGATATTTTTTAGAAGGGTCCATATAAAAGGAAAGAGAGAAAGAAAGCAAGGTCGAGAGGTGTATTGTAATTATTTTCAAGGTGGTGAAAAGCATGAACATTGTTATTGTAAACTATCAATATGTCATTTACTTTAGGATGATACAAATTTCTCATTCATAAATGAGCTTTATTTAATAACAAATTTCTAAGATTTGGCAATTCGAAGAATTGGTTGAAGTCTGAAATAATTTCCCATGTTATTTGAGGTAAATGCCTAGAAGTTAAGGAATAAGGAAATTAAAGCATGGAGCTAGCTAGGTTGTGAAAGCTTGTTGTAGATACAGGGCTATGAACTTCAGCAGGCATCCCCACCTTGCAAAAGTTTGCATTTACTAATTAGCTTTTCACTCTCTGAGGCATGGTTTGTTTTCAAGTTTTGTCTGAACTGAAGAGATACGTTCCAGAGTTTGAGCCTTGACCTGCCCAGGGTATCTAATCAGAACGATGGCAGCAAAAGATTGAAGTGAAAAGGTGATAGATAAGATTAGATAAGGAATAAAAATATGTGTTTAGTGATAAAGGGACCCCTAGCCTTCAGCAAATGCTGCTGACAAGCAGCTCCATTGATTTCATTTCTTCACCTCCAAACCAAATTTGTGCCAAGCAAGGTCTAGACTAGGCATCAAAGAGATAAGGTGGAGTTCATTGAAAAGAGCTAGGTGTGCAAAACCAACAAAAATATCAGAGGGCAGCCTATGCTTGAAATACAAGAGTAAATCAAAAAGAGAGTTCTTTGGGCAAATATTTAATTGAAAAATAGGTCTACAGCATTCTTTAGACCCTACCAACTACTACTATATATTTAATTAATTCATATCATAATCTAGGTGTTTGTTGTACATTTAGGACCTGCTCACGAAAGCCGTTTATCGCTAAAGCTGGGTAAATTTGGCCAGTAAGGGGTAATTTTGTAGCACCCGTGCACCAGGTTAGCCAGCAAATGTTGAGGATAAGTGCACCAGTTTCAAAAGCAGCTTTAATGTTCCTAGGTATGGTTTGAAAATATTCTAGCCAAAGCAAAGCAAACTACACAATGGCATAATTGCACCTGCTGTTTAGTGCACCGTAGATTTGCCAATCAACATTTACAATGCATAATTTTTTAAATCAAACAAATATGAACGAAGTTCCAACCCCACCCACTGGAACACCTCTCCCCTAGCCACAGCATTTTATTTATATTCTGCTTTCCAGGTACTTCAGGGCAGATTGTATTCAGGTACTTCTCTGTCCCCAGTGGGCTCACAATCTAAGTCAATGGAGGGTGAAGTAACTTGCCCATAGTCACATGGAGCAGCAGCAAGATCTGAATGCTGGTTTCCCTGGTTTGCAACCCACTGCTGCTCTACCCACTAGACTACTCCTCCACTCCAACTGCCCCCTTTTTTTACGCAAACACCGGCCACACGGTTTTCTAAAGGGCCGTTTCGGTGGGTAAAGCACTACGTTGCCCATCAAGGTCGCTTTGAAAATAGTTTCTTAAATGAGGGGGGAATTTTGAATAAAGCATTGCATTTGGCAATGTATGTGGGGCACCTTCAGCGCACGTATACTGTAGCCAGATTTCAAACTCACGTCGCGTCTCTTTGAAAATTAACAGCTACAAAGTATGGACACCAAAAGCTTTGCACTTGTTCTTTGCACAGACAGCTGATCAGGACCAAAATAAAATGTACACATTTAAAAATCGAATGTACGTGCTCTGCTTTTCTCTTCCATCCCGAACACAAATGCAGAAATTCCTCTTTTTTTTTTTTTTTTTTTTTTCTACCCTGGTAAAACTGTGCATGCTGTGGAAGCCCATAAGGAATACAGGCTGGATAACCGAGGACAACGTTCAGACAAGCCAATCAAGCCAGGAAAATGGCTTTGAAAATTTCCTTCCATATAGTCTTCGGATTTCTGAGTCTTTATTTTTCACGTTTATCTATGAATAGTTGGATACATTTATCCAATCGCTTGATAATTTATCAAAGCTGCGTGCATGACTATGAAAGATTAAAGAAGAAATAAAGCTCTCAGTGATGGCAAAATCAAAACAATCTTTTATCTAAAAATGTCCCAAAACCAATAGGAATAAAAGTAAACAAGAGCACATCATAAACAGAATCCAGAACCTGAAAAAAAAACCCCAATGACCAGATATACTATTAAATAAGCAAAATTCCACCTTACATTGGTCACAATGAAGCAGAATGTACTGTAGCAAAGTGGAACTCTGTTGTGGTGCATGAGCTAATCAGGACTGCACTTAACTTTTGAGGGAAATGTTGAAAGTCCCTCAATGGGCTCACCCTTTAGATGAGTAAAAGAACACTCTTATGTCAGAACTTTCGGGCCGATACAGTAAAGTCCGCTGGAGAGGGGACGAACGCCCACTCTCCCGGCGCGCGCACCGGCCCTTCGCCAGTGCGCGCGATTCTGTATTTAAATTAGGTGACGCGGTAAAAACGGGGAAAAGGAGGCGCTAGGGACACTAGCGCGTCCTTAGCGCCTCCTTTTTGACAGGAGCGGCGGCTGTCAGCGAGTGTGACAGCCAACGCTCAATTTTGCCGGTGTTGGTTCTCGAGTCCGCTGACAGCCACGGGCTCGGAAACCGTACGCCGGCAAGAATTGAGCGTTCCAGTTTTTTGGCCCGATCAGCTGTGGGCCGAATTCCACATTTTGTTTTTTTGTTTTTTTACTTTTAACTTTTTTTAACTTTTTGGGGACTCCAACTTAATATCAGCTATGATCTTAAGTCGGAAGGTGCACAGAAAAGTCAGTTTTTACTTGCTTTTTGTGCACTTTCTACCGGCGCCAGAAGAAATTGGGTCGGCGCTAATATTTCTGAAAGTAAATGTGCGGCTTGGCTGCACATTTTACTTTCTGTATCCACGCGCGCATACCTAATAGGGCGCTATTAGGTGCTGTGGGTTGGACGCGCGTTTTTCCTCCCCGTACTGAAAAGGGGTAAGGGAAAAACGCTCATCCAAGAGCAGGCTGTGTGCTCCGTCGCAGCGCACTGTACTGTATCGGCCTGCTTGATAGGGGCAAAACATCACAATCAGTATGTCAGTATGTCAGCAAAGCGGGTAATTCTTTCCACCCTGTCTTCAAGAGGTATTCCCAAGGCAGGATTAAGTCACAGGAGGCACTGAATATAATCAGCTGCCTGCAAGAATAATATGGGTCCCAAAAACAGAAACACCATAGTAGTAGTAATACTATTTCTAGAAATGCTTCCTTTGCGTGGGCGGCCTAGTATGTTCTGGCTTTTTCCTTTGAGCTCAGAAACAGGATTGCCAACAAACAGTCAGTAAAAGAAAAAAATAGAGAGCGAGAGAGAGAGACAAGACATGGCTAGAAACATAATTGTGTGTCAGAGAAAATATCATGAGTGATGGGGCCTGTGTGCCGTGCTAACAGGCTCAAGCTGTGAAAGGCTGCAGCATTCAGGAGTTGGTCACTGTGTCTCGTGCGTAAAGAGTTAAATCTCTTTATAGTAAGTCCAGCTGTGCACAAAATGGCAAGGTCCATAAAAAAAAGATACATTGTCAGTAAAAGTCTGGCAGACCATCAGTAAAGGGAAGGGTGCCTTGCTTGAAAGGAGAAAATCACCTCAGTTTATAAATACATAAAGAAGTCTTTCTAATGTTTTTAAAAATCATTTTACATCATTTAGATGTAAAAATCGGTCTAAAGCTGACTGCCTGGTTTCCTTAAAATCATTAAAAAAATGAATCCTTTCTCTATGGTTTTATAAATGGAGGTGATTTTCTCCTTTGACGCACATATCCCCTCCTCTCAGCGTTTTGCTGACTTGTGTTTGCTAATTTCCACTTCTTATTTTAGACTATCAGCAAATCCACACAGTAAAAAAACATTTTCATGAGCTGGCAGCCCTGGTTTGAAAGCTTTCTACTGGTTCAGGTGTGATTAGTTAAAGCTGGCGGAAGAAGAACCTGAAATAGTTTTCCTTTGCCATATTTGACCCTTCTTTTGCTCAGGTTCAGTTAAAAGGATGTTATCCCCAGCTGGTGGCAGATAGGTGCAGGGGGTGAGGGGGGGGGTTATTGAAGCAGTGGTGGGGCACAGATATATCAAAGATGAAACTCGATGATGAAGATGATGATGATGATGAAAATACTGCAGACCTGTTGCATAAGGTCATCTAGCATTGCCTTCTAGGGATGGGCAATTGGGAGAAATGAAATAGGAAATGAGTCAACATTTTCTATTTCATTTAGGATCATTTTCAAACTGGAATGAGTTAAATTCTGACAATTTCATTGGAATCTCATTTCATTTTGAAAACCTATTAAAATAAAACTCAGCGGTCAGGCATAGGCAAAGTCTTTACAGATGGGTAATCAGGTGAAATGAGGGCACAATTAATTAAACAATTCCTCAACGCCACAGCAATTCTCAGATTGCAGTCTATTCCCTCAATCTATGCAGGGGTCTCTCTATCAGTCACCAGGACTGAGAAACACTTTCCAGGGAGTGGAGTTAGTGGGCTCCAGGAAGGGCAGGATCTTTTGTTTGGGACAGCAAACCCCCTCCAATCTGACAAAAATGTCAAAAACAGTCTCTGCACAGAGAGTCAAAACACTCTCACCCCAGGAGCTGAATGTTCCGGATGGGTGTCCTCAAATGGTCTCAAAGAGGAAGTTTACTCACTTTTAGCAGAGGTCTCTCTAGTTGTTTTCTAGGACTCGCTTGTATTTCTTGAATCCCGATGCAGAAGGGATTCCCCTCGGGAGCACATAGCTCTCGATGTTCCTCTTCAGGTAGGAAGGGGCAAAAAAAATCTTCCTCCTGGCTCTTTTAACAAAATCCTTTCCATTAACAGACTCCAAAACACTGGACGGTCCTCGAATCAGGTCACCACTATACCTCTGGTTCCTGAAGAGCTTGCACAGAGGCAGGTCTTCCTTATCCCAGGCCCCCCCAGGGTCAGAGCTCCCCATGCTCTGAAACCAGGCAACACCCAGGGGTCTCTTAAGGCTTCCTACCACAAAAAAGGCACAAAACCCCATAAAACAACACAGTGGTAAGCTCAACCAGCCAGTATGTGGACTGTTAGTGCAGCCTTCCGACTTTGCTCAGGATCCACAGGCAGGGTTTGCCTGGATCCTCCAAGTAGGCCCAAAATTCAACTTAGAAAAAATACAACTGACTGCCACCTACCCGCAACTCAATGCACTGCCTCCAGTATCTCAGAGGAGGGCTGCATATACATCCTAACCAAGGGGGCGGCTATCCCAGTACCCTCAAAGAGAGAGGCTGTGCCGGATGGTTCCTCCCCTAATATTCTAATCTGCCTGTCCCTAGCTAAAGGAGTTAACTAAGGCCTGGATTTATCAAAATGCACTAAATATCGCATGTGATAGGAAAAGGGGCATGCTTTATGGTAATAGGCTGTTTATTGAAAAATGTACTATCTTAGTGCTTTGCATAAGTATTACTGTAAATTGTGATAACTCTTTCACACTTTGGGGGGGGGGGAAGAAGAGGGAGAGGGGAGAGAGAGAGATTAAGAGAGCAAAAGATCAACCTTGCTTGCATTGAGAGAGCAAAAGATCAACCTTGCTTGCATTGAGAGAACATTGCACAAATCTCATCTTTGGGTGCGTTTCCTCACTCCGAAGGTCATCAAATCTTCACAAGAGAGCACTGTTTGGTTTGTACGTCTCACTCTGCATGTCAAAGTGGCCCCTAACCCCTACACTAATACCTAAACCTCACCTCGAGTGACTAGGTGGGCCTCATATAGAGGTATAAATACCTACCTAGTATGAGCACATTATTGCTAGTCTCTCTCTCTCACTCACTCACACACATATATATATGAGGGCCCTGATAGCCAGCAGCTTAAAATGCTATGTGCAAAAGCACAATAAAGCAATATCACACAAATGAAAAAGGTGTAGTTAAAGCTGTGCAATATGTCTCCCAAAGCATAGCCACAACTCCTCCCCTTTTTCTGATTTTCTTTGCACCATGCGTTATGGTGCTTTCGCATGCGTTAAAGGTGCTTAACACACGCAAAAACATCATATATCACTTTGATAAATAACCCCCTAAGTGCACTACTGATAAAGAACCCCAATGGGTTATTATGCTTACTTAATTAAATGTCCCTTTCCAACTCCTAGGATCTCTCTTACCATCCCCACCCTCCAACCCATTTCTTACCCCATTGACAAGCTGGCAGGTCTTCCAAGATCAAGACTGTTTCCCTGCTTACCACTCTCAGACTAACCACCTGCTCAGAGGGCCCCTACCTCTCTTGGCTAGTTAAGAAGCCAAACATGGGCTATTATGCTATATTCAGAATATAAATAGCACCTCACTAACAGAAGCCTACCTTCCAACTGCCCTTAAAAGAAATATTGCTAGATCCACACTGAAGAAGACTAATCTCGACCCAAATGATCTGAACAACTGTGTCAAACATCTGCTTCCTAGGTAAAGTCATAGTAAAAGCAGTGCTACTGCAACTAAACTATCACTTGTGCATTTCAAATGCATTAGACCCATTTCAATCAGGTTTTAGATCATGCTACAGCATTGAAACTGTAATATTAAGCTTGGTTGACAAAATCTGACTCTCTCTAGACCAAGGAAACTCAGCTTTACTTATACTCATGGGCTTCTTGGCAGGTTTTGACATGATGGCTCACAATCTCCTATTCACCAAACTGCACAATATTGGGCAGGTTGGCCTAGTTTTTGCTTGGTTCTCATCGTTCTTCCAGATCACACCCAAACTATCTCCATTTGAGCAGCTTTCTCTAAACAACATTTACTCTGTTTTGGAATGCCCCAAGGCTCCATCCTTTCACCTACCCTGTTCAATAACTACCTAGCCCCCTTGAGCAAAATCATCAAAGAATGCTATATGACTCATTACTCCTACACTATGTGACGGGTGGGAGGGAGAAAAAGGGGGGGGGGGAAATAAAAATGGATAAACTGCGTGGCTTGCTGGGCAGACTGGATGGGCCGTTTGGTCGTCTTCTGCCATCATTTCTATGTTTCTATGTTTCTATGTAATGACATATAACTATGAATCCCAATAGGCACAAACCAGGATCAAGAGCACACCTTAACTAAACACTGTAAAAAAATCATAAACTGGTTACACCACAACAAACAAATTAAACCTCCAAAAGATAGAAAGGCTATGGATTGGAAAAAAAGGACCATTTTTCTGAAAGTGACCCTTGGAAGAACAACCCTCATCCTCAGCTCTCAATTCTGAATCCTAGGATTCAATCTGGACTACAAACCGAGCACTAAGGCCCAAGTCCAAGCAGTAATCAAAACAACTTTTTTGTAGATCCGACATCTCCATCCATTACTGGATGACCTACCCTTTCTAACTTTTATATAAATTATTATAATCTCACACTTGGACTAATATATATAGGAATCTTTAACACCCTATGTCACCACCTACAACTAATACAAAACACTGCTGCTCCAACCCCCAATCCTGCCCCTTCACTCAAAACATCTGGTCCCCAGATGCCAGATCCACCGTCTCCTACCCTATGGGGGCAAAGGTGTTCCGAGCCCCCACTGGACCACCAGGGTGACCTTTTCTAGACAAGGGGAGATCGGGGGTTGATTGTTGGAGGTCCACTAGACCACCAGGGATTATTTTTTTTGTATGGGGGGAGTGGAGTGGTCCACTGGATCACATGGGCCATCCTTCCAATAAAAGGGGGGTCTGGGGGCTAGGGTGGGGGTATGGGGTCATGGCCTCTTGGTCTCCGGGGGCCAGATTTTTCAATGAAGAGGCAGAGTTGGAGATGGGGGTAGGACTTGCACTGTACTTGCAAAGTTTATTACTTTTATTTTAACAATGGGCCACTGCAAGGGCAGCAGGAGACAACTGGGAAACGGGGGGGGGGGGATTCTAAGCAGATCCCTGGGTTGGGTGGGGGCATTCTTGGGTCCGAGCAACCCCTTTAAGCAATGGTGGCCCCACTTTCCCAGGACTGCCTGTTGTGGAGCGCTAGGAGAGCGATCCCACTCCTGGGAGATGTGTGTGCCCTTGGGCCGCGGCTCGACGCCAGAGGGGTCTGAAGAGGTGCCACGGGAGGCGTGGCATGCCCGAGCATGGGCAGGACGGAAGCAAGCTGGCGTGAAGACTGGCTGACAGGCCCTCCTCTAGACCTGCATGCTTCAGAAGACCCAACAACGCAATGTTGGTCTTGTGAACAGTCCTCCGACCGTTCTCCCAGCCCTTTCGGACCTGCCGCAGGGTACGGCATGAAGCGGCAGGCCAGATGGAGGCCAGGGCAGCGAAGACTGGAACATGGATTCAGACGAGACTCAGGAACGACGTAGACTCAAGCATAGATGTGGACTCAGGAACGAGGTGCAGGATGCATAGACGTGGACTTAGGCACAGACGTGGACTCAGACGAGGTACTGGATGCACAGAGGTGGAGTCAGGAACGAGGGCTGAAGGAAGGACATGGGCACTGTCCCTCAGGGTGCCCTACTCAGACCACCCGCGGGACTGAGTCGCGGACCACCCTGCCTATGCACGCCCTACTCAGCCCTGAAGGCTGGTCGCGGACCACGCTGAGGAGCGGGAGAGCACAGGAAAGAGGAAGCAGGTTTGCTGCACTCATGGCAGCTCAAGGCAAGGATACGCTGCACTCCTGGCAGCTCAAGGCAAGGATACGCTGCACTCCTGGCAGCTTCAAGGCAAGGATACGCTGCACTCCTGGCAGCTTCAAGGCAAGGATATGCTGCACTCCTGGCAGCTTCAAGGCAGGTTAAAGCATCAGGATCAGGAACAAGGATTAAGACAGACCTCAGTGCTGGAACAAGGACATCTGGAACAGCAGGAACAACAGGACTGGAACACGGATACTGGAACAGGAGACACACCTCAGGGCTGGAACATGGACATCTGGAACAGCAGGAACATCAGGACTGGAACACAGGTACTGGATGAAGAGACAGACCTTGGGATTGGAACGGCAGGCAGACATCAGGACTGGACGAGGAGCTCCAACAGGTAACAAGAAACACAGGACCTTGCAGAAGTGCTGGAACACGGACGACTTCCTGGAGCGAAGGATCTCAGGAGTGACCAACTCCTTGCGAAGGCGAAGACAGACTGAAAGCTGAGCCCTTTAGTAGGGCTGAGGTGGACAATGCCCAGGGAGGGGTCAGCAGGGGGCCACACCTGGCTGGCCCTTGAAGAGGAGCAGAGAGGAGTGCACCCGCACCCTAGGGAGCTGGAGAGAAGAGCTGGAAGCTGGTGGCATCCTCAGCCACGTGGAGGACCCAAGGAAGCAGTGGAGCAGCCCTGGGCTGGAGCTGGGTGAAGGCAGGTCAGTGGAGCAGCTCCCAGCTGCAAGGACTGAAGCAGGAAGAAGCAGAGAGAGGTAAGGCTGGCTGCAGGCACCGGCAGAGACAACAGAGAGCTGCAAGGACTGAAGCAGGAGAAGGGCTGACTGCAGGAACGGCTCCATGCCGTGAAGACGGCCCCAGGAGGAGAGGTAAGACTGCAGGCAGAGTAGAGAGCTGTAGCAGGCTGCAGGCACTGGCAGGGACGGCTTCCCAGCCAGGCAAGGACCCGGGCTGTAGCAGGCACCAGCAGAGACGGCCTGCTGACTGAAGGGCCCGGGATCGCAGCAGCACGATGGGAGAAGGCAGGAACAGAGGAGCTGACTGCATGGGAACAGCTGCGGGGACAGCCCCAGCTGATTCAGGGAGAAAGCAAGCAGCAGCGTCAGCAGCCTGACTGGCTGTGAGAAGGTAAGAGCCTGCCCACGCTCCTTGCGGGCAGGATCACAACACTGCCATTGCACGGCTTTTGGAGGACTTTCGGTGCTATGGTATTTTTTTCCAGTGGGAAAATACCACGGGCTGTGCTATTTTACCAGGTTCTGCAATGGTATCCTGCATAGATAAATACTGCGTGAATCCCAAAGCTGCAGGGTTAGTTCCAACTTCCCACGGCTTTTTTGACTCCAGCAGCATTTTTCCTTAAAGGAAAAATACAAAGGCTTAGGGAGTGACCCCCATAGCTAGAAAACCCAAATGATAAAGTCTAAAATAGGATGCATTTCTTCCCCCATTGGCTTTAAGAGAAACAAATGAAATAACAGAAACAAAAAAATTAACTTGGGAATTCAAATGTAGTAAATGAATACAAAATGGCAACTAAACTACAATAATGAACTGGACCACAATTTGCTTCTGGGCACATTACTAATTAATATTATAAGATCAATAACTCAGGAGAATGCCTGTCCTCTGAAAGGACAATTTTCAAAGCTCTGCATGCAGGGAAATAGTGATTTACTTGGGCAAATTGGCTGTATGGAAAATTGCCTTCCTTTATTTGACTAAAAGAAATATGGGGTCCCACAATGTACTTATTTTAACTTCATTGAGGGGAGAAGTTCCCTGGACATAATGAGAAAATCATGTATGCAGATTGTACTTGCACATTTCTTGTGCATTATTATCCTTTAAAATTCTGCCTGCACAAAGAGCAGGTGAAGCAGTGGATGTTTTTTACTCACATCAGTTTTCAAAGGGAAAGAATGAGTACAATTTCCCTTTGAAATCTGATGCAAAGCCTATGGGTACAGAAAGGAGAAAGTTTGAAAGATGTCCCCTGCACGCCCTATGAACTCATAAATGCATATTTAATTGTGTTACGATGCTACCCACGGGTCTTGCCGCGAGCAGCCTCTCACCTCTCTCGCATCCCGGAGGCCTCCGACATTGCCCTTCGCTTTGCGGCGGGAGGCTGCTGATGCTCCTGCTCTCTGCGGCCCGAGTGCCACTGTCGTTGCCACCACTGTCTCCTCTCTGCGGCAGGCAGAGCCGCCGCTGACATTGTCCTTTCTTGCGGCAGGGAGCCACCAACGTCCTTGCCTTGGCCTCCGGCTGGAGAGCCTCTATCTGTCTTCTTCTGCGGTAGGAGTGACGCCACCAGCCTTCTCTGCGCGGCCCGGGTGCCACCACTGCCACTGCCGCTGCTCCTGCTCTATCCCGGCCCTGGCTTCTTAGGTGGGCAGCCACGCCTCTTCACTGTATTTAAAGGGCACGTGGCAGGAGATGCCCCGTGGCCCTGTTTGATGATGTCACCCTGTGTCTCCTCTTCAGCCCTATAAAAGGGCTCTTCGCCAGATCCTCATGGCCTTTGCAAGAAGCTTGCCTGCTCTTGGATTCTTCATCTCATCTCATCTCTTCAGTCCAGGAGGCTCTGAGGTTCATCTTTGCTTCTTCAAGGTCCTCTGTTCTTCGTGGGAGCTCCTTTGTCTTAGTCCTGTGTTCCTGGTCTCTCGATGGGTCCTGTGTCCTCATCTGTCCTGTGACCTGATGTTCCAGTCTTCTTCGGTTCCTGTCTTCGAATGTTCCAGTCTTCTTTGGTCCCTGTCTCCAGATGACCCAGTCTCTTCGGTTCCGGTGTCCATTTGTTCCTGATCCTTTAGTTTCTGGTTCCGGGTATCCCAGCCTTGTCTCTTCCCCCCAGTTTTCTCCTCCAAATGACCATCCATGAGTTAAGCCTGAATCTGTGTCTGAATCTGAGCCTCAGTTCCGTTCTCGGTCATTGGAGCCCTGTTCTGGCCTGGATCCTTTAAAGCACTGCCCTGATTCCCCTATTCTTCCTGAGCTTCAGTTCTGTGCTCGTCCCACTCTCCGCCTGGTCCACGACCAGCCTTCTATAGCAGGTCTAAATTTTATCCAGCCTTGCTAAATAGGAAAAGTGTGTGTGTGTGTGTGTGGGGGGGGGGAGAGACACAAACAGCTCCAGAATATATTTGAGGAGCGTTGGGCCAGCAATTGTAATTTACATGAATAAGGGTGCCGCGGACTCTTTGATTTTTTTGTGTTTTCATCTTTCTTTTGTACTGATATAGCGCTACTTATCTGGATATCTTTTAAAGATATCCAGATAAGCAGTAAGTTATCCGCTTTCATGTATCTGGCTAACTTTAAAACCTAAGGGGTTGATTTTTAGACCCATGCGTGCACACATGGATGCGGCTATTTTATAACATGCTGACGTCGGCACACGTGTGTTATGAAATACAATATCCGCGTGCGGGTGGATCGGCTCCTCCACACGTGGGAGGGGGGGATTTTAAAAGGCCACGCACGGTGACGGGAGTAGGGCTTCCCCAGTTCCAATTAAGGAGCGGACTGGGAGGGAACTTCCCTATACCCCTACCTAACCTTCCTACCCTTTCCCCTCTCCTCTCCTGTCCTCTCCTCCTTGACCCCTAACCCCTTCCTAGCTACTTACTTTTTTTTTTGTTTTATTACTTACTGGTCCTTGGGAGCAGAAGTAATGTCCACACGCCGGAATGTTCTTCCCCGTATAGCGTCAAATGGCACTGTCCCATCCATCCCCCGCCCAGACCACCCCCCCCCCTGGCCCGCCCCTTTGGAGAGGCCTGGCACTTTGGCGCGTAACAGGGTTTATGCATGTGGCTGGGCCCTTCTGAAAATTTGCGCAGCGCACACAAGGCCCGGCCACGCACCTAACCCCCCATTTTTACATATGCGGGCTTCTGAAAATTAACCCGTTTATGGCTACGTTTGAATATAGTCAGTTAGATGTTAAAGTTAGCTGGATACACGTAGCCAGATAATTTGACACTAGTGTATTCAGTGGGACTTTTATCCCATTGAATATATACCAAACAAGCTGCCCGGCTAACATTAGCCGGAAAACTTGCCACTAAACGGCCTGCTGAATATTAGCCTTACAGAATCCTATCGATTAAATGGCCTTCAGACCTGGATTTGCAAATGGATTTGCAGGTATAAAACCCGGTTTTAGCCATCTAAATAGCTTATTGAAAATGGCCCTAGAGCTTCTGTGCATAAAAGTATGAGCAATAACTATTTTGCACGTTCTTTTACTCATACTAGAAATAGGCATTACGGGGGAGGAGGTGGAGCTGGGGCTGGGAAGTTATTTACATACATACATTTAATTTTCAAAAGCATGCACATACACTTGCACATTCACCCTTGCAACTGCTAAAGAGCAGATGTAGATGTGTGCACGTAGGCTGGGCAGGGATCTACACACATCTGCTAATTTGAAAGTGAATGTATGTGTAGAAGTTTACTTTGAAAATTTGGACTAAAGTCTGTGTGTAGTTTCTATATGATGTGGAAAGTTACAAAATGACCCTCCTTCTGTACTCTGAAAACATCCATACACTCTGAGAAACAGGCCCACTGCATATTCCTAAATCACATAAGGCAAGCTATGCAAAACAAAATGTTTACTGATTCATATATTTAACATTTTCAGAAAAGATTATTTGTACATTTTTACCAACAATTATTTTCTGTAATTTTTGTTTCCTTTCTGAAGATGCAAGAAAATATTTCCTTAGTTCGAGTTTTTCATCGTTTACAAACTGTACAAGCAAACAGACCTGTAGAATTTCTTGACTTTTTTTTATATCCTTCTTTTGCCTGTAATTTTATGCCTTGTGTCCTTAATGGAATCTTCTTCCTGGTCAGGGTCAATCTCTCTGAACGTACTGCTTGTTAGTGATCTTCTTAATGCTTGGATAGCATCAATGAGAGCTTCCTTCTGGAGCTCGGATGGTATACTCCTGCATGCAGGTGACATGATTTATTGTTTTATTTATGTAAGATATTGCTTTGCCACCTGGTAAGGAGTTCCACAGTTCAGGAGCAGCCAACGAAAAAGACCTCCCCTGGGAAGCAGCAAGCCTTGCACAATGCTCAGAAGGGACACTCGAAAAGTCCTTTTGGTGAGGATCTGGAAGACCTTGGCAGATTATGGATGTGCAGCAGGGGAGTCGATATCCAGGGCAGAGTGAGGGTGCTGGTCCTTGTATGGACCGGACAAGCAGTTTTATATTGGACTCTTGCATAAGAAAGAAACTTGGAAGTTCTTGTAATCAGGCCGGTGGCACCTAAGAAAATTGGTTCTGTATCTTTCTGCCACATTTTCCTGGCCTCTTTGTACATGATGATCTCCTGTCTCTCTGTACATAGTCCATAATAGTCTTCTCTGTGTAATCTCCTGATCCTTTAGATAATAAGATTTTTATATTTCAAACAAATATGGACGTGATTTCTCAATACTGATGTCACTGGGTTGCAATGAAACGATCTCTTGGGATGCATTTAATAAGTGATTTTGATGAGGCTTTATTACACTACACTTGTAGATAAATATCTTTCAGCAGACAGAATGGTTGTGGTAATCATCACACTGCCTTCAAGGGAAGCTCAAACTTTCTTCTCACTAAGATGCTGTCTTCATGGGCATTATAAAGAGCTGATGCATCTGGTGCAACATTATTTCACCATCAAGGCATGTGTTTTATCTGAATAACAAAATTCCATGACTCTGAGATGCTCTCTCTCTAAATCCAGTGTGCTGTTCAGATTAGTTTTAATGCCACTGGCTTAATGCTCAATGCATGAGACAAGACACGCTATATGTTTGCACATAAACACTTATTAGTCAAGCACAACTTCAAGACTGTGCCAACTGAAAAATGTATAATATGTCACATAACTTGCAATGCATTGGATACATCATAAAGTATAAATAAGAAGCAATTTCATTAGGACTTGCAGTACTTATTCTTTTTCTGTTACTTATTGGTAATGCTTTGACCGTATCATCATTGTAATCTATGAAAGGAGAACTAGAAATCTCAAATTAAGTGCCCTATTTACAGGGATGGTAACTTTCAAAGGGCTCGGGGTGCACATTGACCTGTGTGAGTCAGCGCGCACCGAGGGATACAGCTATTTTATAACATGCGCGCACATATGCATGTATTTTATAAAATAACATAGGGATGCATATATATGCACCTATTTTGCAACTGGCACTCGGGTCGCAGAGAGCAGTAGCATCAGCAGCCTCCCGCCGCAAAGCGAAGGGCAATGTCGGAGGCCTCCGGGATGCTAGAGAGGTGAGAGGCTGCTCGCGGCAAGACCCGTGGGCAACATCGTAACACAATTAAATATGCATTTATGAGTTCATAGGGCGTACAGGGGACATCTTTCAAACTTTCTCCTTTCTGTACCCCTAGGATTTGCATCAGATTTCAAAGGGAAATTGTACTCATTCTTTCCCTTTGAAAACTGATGTGAGCAAAAAACATCCACTGATTGTTGCACCCGCTCTTTGTGCAGGCAGAATTTTAAAGGATAATAATGCACAAAAATCTTGCAATCTGGATCTGAGCCATGTGAGTGGGGGAATTTTATAACTGACAGATAAGTAAAAGAAAAGCACTAAATAGGCGGATAAGTAAGATAGAAGCATAACTAGCGGTTGAAGACTAATCCAGTTATCTTACTTATCTGGCTACACTGTGCTTTTTAAGATTTATTCAGAAGCTTTGCCACCACTTAGCTTAAAAAGTAAAAAATTATTCAGATAAAGGGCGGATATCTGCTGGGACGGTAACTTTTAAACAGACATACGGGTGCTCATGTGCATGCATTTATCAGCCCATGCCAGGGGACACAGCCAGTCTAAATGAGTGCACATGTGCATGCAGTTGTAAGTGGACATGTACCTATGCACACAAATGCCACTTCTGTCATATAAGCGGGGTGATTTTAAAAGACACGCACTCTGACGCCATTGCCAGTTCTCCCAGTTCATTCCCAGTACCTCAGGTAGAGAATAGGACTTCCAAAATGCCCCCTTCTCCCCTGTTAGCCCTGGCCCTTAATAGCTCGCCGATCTGCCTGTTTATCTTTATTTTATTATTTGCACATCATCCAAAGCAAAAGTAAAGTTACGCGGCTGGGGACCCCAGCTCACACCTGTGCGCGTAAGTATTTATGCGCAAATTTGAAGTTGAAATCCAGCAATGGCGATGCCCCGCCCTGACCATGCCTATGCCCCACCCATTTTTGGAATGTTTCCATTGAGTGCGCAGTGATGAGATATGCATGTACTCGGGTACTTTTTCAAATCCGCTCAGCACATGCCAGCCCAACATATTTGCGTATCATCCAGTTTTGGCGTGTGTCAGGCTTTTAAAATTCACCTTTATGTATGCATATTTATGCTCCAAATTTTAATTATTTACATGAGGAATTTTAACTCACAAATTTTTCTTGTTGGCTTTTATGCATGTAAATTATTAAATTTTATAACATGCACCCTAGAAGGAAATTACTAGTTTTACCAAATAGTTCACCAGTTTGCCCAGTCTATCTCTAGATCATCAAGACCCCTTGGCTCATCAGCCTTAACTTCCCCCACTTTACCCAGATGCCTCACACAGTCAATATTTGGTTATAAAGAATTTTATTCTGACTTACACTAGATAGCTGGTATCAATATGTCCAGGTAACAATCATACATGCATTGTGATCACATGTTTTAGTTAGAAAAAAATTGAAAGGTGCAGCTATAAAGGTTAAGAGTATACCACAGGCATGGACATTGTTAAAAAATACCATCTTAGAAGTACAGTCCAGATGTATACCAAATATTAAGAAAGGTAGAAGGAAGGCCTGAAAAGTGCCAATATGGTTAAAAGGTGAGGCGAAATAAGCTATTTTAGCCAAAAGTACTTCTTTTAAAAATTGGAAGAAAAAGCATAAATATTGGCAAGTTAAATGTAAAACATTGATAAGCCAGGCTAAAAGAGAATTTGAGAAGTTGGCCATAAAGGCAAAAACTTTTTTAAATTATCCAAAGGAGGAAGCCTGCAAGGGAGTTGGTTGGGCCATTACATAAGAACATAAGAACATAAGAAAATGCCATACTGGGTCAGACCAAGGGTCCATCAAGCCCAGCATCCTGTTTCCAACAGTGGCCAATCCAGGCCATAAGAACCTGGCAAGTACCCAAAAACTAAGTCTATTCCATGTAACCATTACTAATGGCAGTGGCTATTCTCTAAGTGAACTTAATAGCAGGTAATGGACTTCTCCTCCAAGAACTTATCCAATCCTTTTTTAAACACAGCTATACTAACTGCATTAACCACATTCTCTGGCAACAAATTCCAGAGTTTAATTGTGCGTTGAGTAAAAAAGAACTTTCTCCGATTAGTTTTAAATGTGCCCCATGCTAACTTCATGGAGTGCCCCCTAGTCTTTCTACTATCCGAAAGAGTAAATAACCGATTCACATCTACCCGTTCTAGACCTCTCATGATTTTAAACACCTCTATCATATCCCCCCTCAGTCGTCTCTTCTCCAAGCTGAAAAGTCTTAACCTCTTTAGTCTTTCCTCATAGGGGAGTTGTTCCATTCCCCTTATCATTTTGGTAGCCCTTCTCTGTACCTTCTCCATCGCAATTATATCTTTTTTGAGATGCGGCGACCAGAATTGTACACAGTATTCAAGGTGCGGTCTCACCATGGAGCGATACAGAGGCATTATGACATTTTCCGTTTTATTCACCATTCCTTTTCTAATAATTCCCAACATTCTGTTTGCTTTTTTGACTGCCGCAGCACACTGCACTGACGATTTCAATGTGTTATCCACTATGACACCTAGATCTCTTTCTTAGGTTGTAGCACCTAATATGGAACCCAACATTGTGTAGTTATAGCATGGGTTATTTTTCCCTATATGCATCACCTTGCACTTATCCACATTAAATTTCATCTGCCATTTGGATGCCCAATTTTCCAGTCTCACAAGGTCTTCCTGCAATTTATCACAATCTGCTTGTGATTTAACTACTCTGAACAATTTTGTGTCATCTGCAAATTTGATTATCTCACTCGTCGTATTTCTTTCCAGATCATTTATAAATATATTGAAAAGTAAGGGTCCCAATACAGATCCCTGAGGCACTCCACTGTCCACTCCCTTCCACTGAGAAAATTGCCCATTTAATCCTACTCTCTGTTTTCTGTCTTTTAGCCAGTTTGCAATCCACGAAAGGACATCGCCACCTATCCCATGACTTTTTACTTTTCCTAGAAGCCTCTCATGAGGAACTTTGTCAAACGCCTTCTGAAAATCCAAGAATACTATATCTACCGGTTCACCTTTATCCACATGTTTATTAACTCCTTCAAAAAAGATGGCCAACTCCTTCAAAAAAGATGGCCAAGAGGTTAAAGGGGCACTTAGGGAAGATTAGGCCATCACAGAAAGATTAAACAAATTCTTTGCTTCGGTGTTAGGTGACAATTTCAGATGAACTGACCCAAATCATGGTGAACGTGGAAACTGTAGTAGGCCAGATTGACAAACTATAGCAAATCACCTGGATCATATGGTAAACATCCCAGGGTTCCAAAATAACTCAAACATGAAATTTCAGACCTATTACAATTAATTTGTAACCTATCATAAAATTGATCCATTTTACCAGAAGACTGGAATGTTGCGAGCACGGAGGTGCAGTCGCTTGCTAAGAGGGATTGTGAGCCTTTGGGCCACGGCGCAGCTCAGGGAGGAGTCCCAAGGCACACACCATGAGAGGCGAGAGTGTTCAAGCACGGGCTGGAGCAGGAACAAGGCTGGACCAGGATCAAAACATGGAACATCAGGAACTGGAACAAGGGTGAATAAGATTTTAATAAGATTTTTGTTTAAGGCTATCAATCTATCTAAGCTATATATCAATTTTATGTATTTTTAAATCTAATTTTAATTTGTTTGTTTTTATACTTTGTAAACCATTTTGACAAAATCTATTTTTAAAAGCGGTATATAAATACTTTTAAATAAATAAATTAAATAGGGCAGGCTCAGCCCTCCACTGGACCTGCATGCACCTGTGAGACCCAACAATGTCATGCTCTACCCACTCGGTAGCCCTTCTGGACCCGCCGCTTGGGAACGATGAGTGCATGAGGCCAGACAGAGGCTGAGGGCAGGAACAGAATGAGACATGGAACTCAGGAACTTGGAAGACTCAGACGAGGATCCAGGATACTTAGAAGACTCAGATGAGGACTCAAACTTGGAAGACTCAGACGAGGTTTTGTGGAACTTGGAAGATTCAGACAAGGACATGTGGAACTTGGGAGACTTGAACAAGGTTTCAGGATACTTGGAAGACTCGTACGAGTATTCAGGATACTTGGACAATTCAGACAGGCACTGCCCCTCAGGGCACCCTACACAACCCCTGTTGGGCTGGTTGCTGACCACCCTGTCCCACTGTGTGCCCTACACAACAAGAAGAGGCTGGTTGCGGACCATGCAGAGAGCGGGTCAAGTGCAGGATTGAAGGTCAGGGCAGAAGAAAATTCAGGCAGCACTGGAAAAGGATCCAGCTGGAATGGGGCTCCAATGACTGGGAACAGGAACTGGATCAAATAAAGATTTACTCTCAGGATGGTCATCTGGAGGCAGAATCTGGCAGGCAAGGCTAGACAGGAATACCCAGAGCCAAGAACTGGAGAAACCAGGACATCAGGGCACAGGAACTGGAGTACTGGAACATCGGGAACAGGGAACACCAGAACAAGAGACATCAGGAAATTCAGGAACTTCAGGAACATCAGGAACATCAGGACATGGAACAGGCGACGAAGGAGCTCCAACCAGGAACATCAAAGGAGACCAAGGACATCTAATGAAGAGCCATCTAGACAAGAGAAGACCACTGAGGACCTTGATCGGAGAAGAGAAGCATGGACGACCATGGATCCGGGTGAAGGCCCCAAGGAATGGAAGCTGAGCCCTTTTATAGGGCTGGTAGAGTGATGAGGTGATGACATCATTGGTTGGGGCCACGGGGTATATCCAGCCGCTGGCCCTTTAAATATAAAGCAGAGGTGAATGCATCTAGAGGACTGGGAACAGGCAGGAGCAAGCATTGGCGGCGTTCCTGCCGCATGAAGGAGGTGGAAAGACACTTCCCTGCCGCTCAAGCAGCATCAGCAGCGGCATCCCCTGCCACTCAGAGGCATAGTTGGCAGTGACTTCCCCTGCCACGCAGAGCTGATTGCAGCATCGCAGCAGCAGCTCCATGCCACGAAGAGAAGTCCTGGCAACGGCAGTCTGGGGCAGCCTAGGCTGCATGAAGGCAACCTGCGGCTTCAACCAGCATGGTCAAGTATAGGCGCAGAGTCAGGTGAGAGGTTGCTCTTAGGATGGGCTCCATGAGCAGCATCATAACAAGGAAGTTGGGCAAGGTAACCCTAATATATAAAAAGTGCTCCAGAGGTGATCTGGGAAACTATAGACTGGTGAGTCTGACTTCAGTTCCCAGAAAAAATCATGGAAACTATTATAAAGAATAAAATCACAGAACATATAGATAGACATAATTTAATGGATACAGCCATCAGGGATTTATCCAAAGGAAGCCTTGCCTCAAAAATCTGCTACATTTTTTTGAAGAGGTGAAAAAGCATGTGGATAAAGGTGAACTGGTAGATGTGGTGTATTTGGATTTTCAGAAGGCATTTAACAAAGTCTGTTTTGAGAAGCTTCTAAGAAAACTAAAAAGTCATGGGATAGGAGGAGATGTCCATTTGTTATTGATAGGAAACAGAAGGTAGGATTAAATGGTCTGTTTTCAGAGTGGAAAAGGTAAATAGTGGAGTGCCTCAGGGATCTATACTTGGACCGGTGCTTTTTAATATATTTATAAATGAATCTGGAAAAAGATACAATGAATGAGGTGATCAAATTTGCAGATGACACAAAAATATTCAGAGTAGTTAAATCACAAGCAGATTGTGATAAATTACAGGAGGACCTTGCAAGACTGGAAGATTGGGCATCCAAATGGCAGATGAAATTTAATGTGGACAAGATCAAGGTGATGCATATAGGGAAAATTAACCCAATCTGTGTTTACACAATGTTAGTTTCCATTTTAGGAGTTACCACCCAGAAAAAAGATCTGGATGTCGTAGTTGATATTACATTGAAATCATCGGTTCAGTGTGCTGCAGCAGTCAAAAAAGCAAACAGAATGTTAGGAATTATTAGGAAGATAATGGCAAATAAAATGGAGGAAGTCTAATGCCTCTGTATCACTCAATGGTTAGACCACACCTTGAATACTGTGTACAATTCTGGTTGCCGCATGTCAAAAAAGATATAGTTGTACTGGAGAAAGTACAGAGAAGGGCAACCAAAATGATAAAGGGGATGGAACAGCTCCCCTATGAGGAAAGGCTAAAAGGTTAGAGATGTTCAGCTGGAGGGGGGATATGATAGAGGTCTAAAAAATGATGCAAGAACTTTGTCGGATTTACGATCCAAAGAAAAAAAAGACCTCCCAGCCTAATCGCAGCTGCCTGAGGTCCTGGTATGTTTTAAACATCTCCAATGAGCAACTGTCAGTTTCTATTTCTCATTTTCTAGCCACTAATAGTTATTCTACCAAAAAAAAATTGCAACACTTCATCTTTCATTGTCTTTATTAGAGATAAAATTCTACATGGCTATAGCACAGTTGTTCTAGCCATCCAATCTGAACCCTTTAGCCACCCAGGGTTCATATCTAATATCTGTCTTTACAGGGCATGTAACCAATCGATGCTTCATTCCCTGATAGCAAGCATCCTTATATCACATCATTATTCTTATTGTCACAAAATTGGTCCAATCACAGACCTAATTTAGGATCTGCTGCCAATCATTTATTGTCCCATTGTAACCAAGTCCAAATACTGAAACCATACCCATTTTTCTTACATATTAGGTGTCACTGATTATATCATGCTAGGTGTCAGATGCAAAGTCTGATGCAATATTGCACAACCCATCTGTCGAGTCATCACGTAGCCCGCTCCATATTTTGACTTCCATGTGCCCAAAAAAAATCTGACAGTACATTCACTTATTGAGATAACAGCAACTCAGAACACAACATGCTTGTTAAGCCCTAGAAAATCTAAAATGTTTCCATTGTGCTTCTCCATATAGCCAATCCATCAAATATAGAGACCTTTAAGAACCCAAAGAAAAACATTTTTCTTACACTAAATTCCGCAACTTGAAATGGCAAGTATGAAATTATTATTTATTCTTTCAGATAATACAAGGACTAGGAGACACTCCATGAAGTTAGCAAGTTGCACATTTAAAACAAATCAGACAAAATTGTTTTTCACTCAACATACAATCAGACTCTGGAATTCATTGCCAGAGGATGTGGTTAGGGAAACTAGTGTAGCTAAGTTTAAAAAAGTTTTGGTTAAGTTCCTGAAGAGAAGTCTATAAACTGCTATTAATTAATAAGGAATAGTCACAGCTTGTTGGCAGCATTAGTAGTATGGGATATATTTAATGTTTGAGTACTTGCCAGGTACTTGTAAATTGGAGACAGGATACTGGGCTTGATGGACCCTTGGTCTGACCCAGTATGGCATACCTTGTGTTCTTATGTTCGTATGTAATTTTTCCTGCAGAAAACTAATGCAACTTAGTTAATAAGGCCCATAAGTATTAATTTATTCATTGCTAGCTCAAAAGACATCTGCTTGATCTGTAAAGGACAACTATATGTGTGACAGCTGTCAGTGTTATTGAACTATTTAGCCCATCCAGAGGAGGTATGAGCCCATTTTCTCCTCCCATTGAGCTATCAGGGTACTTTTAGGCGGTGGCAGCCACAGTAGAGTGTGCAAGTGGGGAGATGTGCTCTTCTTGTCCCAGTTACTTTTTTTTTTTAATAATTTTAGAAGTGGGAGGGGGTGCTGATAGTCCCAAATAAATGTAATGGGTCGGTCTAGTCCATCCAGTAACTGCTCCAAAAGGACCTGATTAGCTTGTCTTCACCTCAGGCCATAGCCACTTCCATCTGACATCTTTTAGCTGATAGAAAAGGTGTTGTGGGGTTTCCACTGGCTGAAAGGTATTTCTTCAGAACTTCTGCTGTCATAGAACCCATTCTTTCTAGAATGGTGGTTTTGACAACGGAATTAAGTTTTTTAAATTTTTATACAATTATATTTTATTAGTTTTATTTGCCTATTGTATCTTATTTTGTTTTTAGGTATTAATTTTTAGGAATAATTGTTCTTTAGTTTTAATTTATTGTTATTTATGTTTTATACATGGAAACCGTTGTGATGGCCAGTCTGAACGACGGTATATAAGAGCTTAATTAATAAATAAATAAATAGTTTGCTCTCCCATCAGGACTGGCCACTTGGAAGGCTGCTTGACTCTTGCCAGTGAGTAGGCTTGCTAGTTATGTAGTCCATATGGCTTCTGGCCAGCCTGTCAGTTCTTTCAAAATCTTTTAAGAACACATCTGTGTTTTCCCCCATCTTCATCTTAAACAGAACAGAAGGTGGAGGGTGTGCCTGCATCATTGTGGTTGCATTACTTGTGCCAACTGAGTCAGTACCATTTGCTGGTTGCTCACCAAGCCAGCTGCTGAGCCACTTGTTCAGTCAGGGTGTGGAACACCCCCCCCCCCCCCCCCCCCAGTTTTCCACCTCCCTTTGGTAAAAGTCTGCATGGTTCGCTCAATGCTAGCCCACTACATAATAGTCTGATGAAGGGCTCTGCCCTTTTCTTTAACATTCAAATCATGAGAGGTCTAGAACGGGTAAATGTGAATTGGTTATTTACGCTTTCAAATAATAGAAGGACTAGGGGGCACTCCATGAAGTTAGAATGTAGCACATTTAAAACTAATCAAAGAAAATTCTTTTTCACTCAATGCACAAGTAAGCTCTGGAATTTGTTGCCAGGGGATGTGGTTAGTGCAGTTAGTGTAGCTGTGTTTAAAAAAGGATTGGATAAGTTCTTGGAGGAGAAGTCTATTACCTACTATTAATCAAGTTGACTTAGAAAATAGCCACTGCTATTACTAGTATCAGTACCATGGGAACTTCTTAGTTTTTGGGTACCTGACAGGTACTTGTAGCCTGAATTAGCCACTGTTGAAACAAAATGCTGGACTTGATGGACCCTTGGTCTGACCCAGCATGGCAATTTTTGTGTTTCTTAAACACAAGTTCCTTTCTCCTTGCAGGAAAAAATGAAACAAAACCTGCCTGTTCGGCCTTGACTCACTATAGATATAAGCTCCTCACTCCAAATGTTTGTAAATTAAACTTTCAGCTGCCACTGCAGCAAGACCCAATAAAGAAATTCCCATCTTTTCTTCTTTTGGCATGGATTTTCCGCATGTACATGGCTTTACCACGGAAATCCCTGAACTGTCACCATATGTGGCACCATGAACAGTCTTAGAGTAGCAAGAGAACAGATTCAGACTGGTTTCTGGCCGAAATCTTGCATAAACCTCATTGTTAGTGAGAAGAAAACAAACCAAAGCAGATCTGCTATATTCTTCGCAGTTCAGCCTTACAAATGTAATATTACAGCTCTGCAATGTTCTCTTTCTCTAGGCTTCCTTCTTTCCCCAGGCCTCCTGTTCCTTCCTGGGCCCGACTAGTATTAGGAATGTAGTTATACACCTTCCCAGAAACCTCCACCCGGACCAGAATCCTCTGCAGTTTTATACTTAAGGTAGATTGGGCCAGATTTCTGGATCCAGTCCTTTAAGGTGTTTTGGAGTTTTAATCCACAAGCTCCTTCACAATGCTTCCAGCATAACTTCCTTAGTGACCAGAGAAGCGCTGGGCCAAGGTGTGGGGATCTGGGAGACCAGGGAAGGGAGGGAGGCCTGCAAAGGCAAATTTTAGTTACATTTAGACAGGACTGGATGGCAGGCAGAGATGAGTTTGAGCGGGGGGGGGGGGGGGGGGGGGGGGGGGGGTGGGGAGGAACCCTGCTGGCTCAGCCCTGCATTTCAAGGTCGGGTGGCGAGGGAAGTAATAAGGCCACTAGACCCATAACGTTTTTTCTTTTTTTTAAATCCTGCAGCTCCACTTAATGGCTTTATTCTTTTGAACAGAGCCAGAGTTAAGGCTACAGTTCACCAGCCACACAAGGACAGATAACTTTAAGCCTAACTAACAATATTCAAAAAATGTCTGGTTAGGTTTACAGTTATCCGGCCAGATAGCTTTAATTGGGGATATTCAGTGAGACAATCTCATGAATATACCAGATAGGTTATCCGTTTTCTGGGTATTTGAATATTGGCCTCAATGTATTTTGGAAAGCAGGAGAAGGCTTCCACTTAGCCTGGCTGCATTTTTTTTTTTTTTAATTTTGCAGCCAAAGGAAAGGGATTTGCTATTGCTTGGCCACTAATTCATTTTATTTATTATCCAGCTAACTTTAGGCCTATAATCTTTCAGACCAGAGTTATCCAGATAACTTTACCCGACTGGCACTGGATATCAATGCTAGCTGGTTAAATTTAAACCCTGCTTTTTTTATCGAGCTACGTTTTAGCAGGGTAATGACAGTGGGAAAGGATCCTTAAAGTCCAGGGTTTGTCTGGCTAAGCCTAGAACTTAGCCAGGTATGTAAACTACAGGAAGACAGTACACAAAGATGCTTTTCTCTTGTCGGTGCATTTGGATAGCAAACAGTGTGCTACATGTAAAAAATAAAATATAATATATCCTCTTCTGTTAAATCACAGAAGACTTGCTGTCAATGGAGATATAAATACATGTTGCAAAAGAGACTTATGGTTTACAGCAAATTTGCTGGACCACTTTCAGTGCCTAGATAACGTTGACGGACAGAAAACAATGTGTGATGGTAAATGGAGCCTTCTCTGAAGAGAGAGCGGTTTTAAGTGGTGTGCCGCAAGGATCGGTGTTGGGACCAGTCCTGTTCAATATCTTTGTGAGCGACATTGCAGACGGGATAGAAGGTAAGGTTTGTCTGTTTGCGGATGACACTAAGATCTGCAACAGAGTGGACACGCCGGAAGGAGTGGAGAGAATGAGACGGGATCTAAGGAAACTGGAAGAGTGGTCGAAGATATGGCAGCTGAGATTCAATGCCAAGAAGTGCAAAGTCATGCATATGGGGAGTGGAAATCCGAATGAACTGTACTCGATGGGGGGGGAAAGGCTGATGTGCACGGAGCAGGAGAGGGACCTTGGGGTGATAGTGTCTAATGATGTGAAGACAGCGAAACAATGCGACAAGGCGATAGCAAAAGCCAGAAGAATGCTGGGCTGCATAGAGAGAGGAATATCAAGTAAGAAAAGGGAAGTGATTATTCCCTTGTACAGGTCCTTGGTGAGGCCTCACCTGGAGTACTGTGTTCAGTTCTGGAGACCGTATCTACAAAAAGACAAAGACAAGATGGAAGCAGTACAGAGAAGGGCGACCAGGAAGGTGGAGGATCTTCATAGGATGACGTACGAGGAGAGATTGAAGAATCTAAATATGTACACCCTGGAGGAGAGGAGGAGCAGAGGTGATATGATACAGACTTTCAGATACTTGAAAGGTTTTAATGATCCAAAAACAACGACAAACCTCTTCCGTAGGAAAATAATCAGCAGAACCAGGGGTCACGATTTGAGGCTCCAGGGAGGAAGATTCAGAACCAATGTCAGGAAGTATTTCTTCACGGAGAGGGTGGTGGATGCCTGGAATGCCCTTCCGGAGGAAGTGGTGAAGACCAGAACTGTGAAAGACTTCAAAGGGGCGTGGGATAAACACTGCGGATCCATAAAGTCAAGAGGCCACCAATGAAGAGTGGGTGACTCGCCAGAATGATGGCTATTGACACAATACCCTTATTAAATAAACATACACATGCTTACTGTGACTCCTACATCGCTCTAAGCTTCAACAGCAAGAGGTAATGGAAAAAAGGATTTGCACTCATAAAGAGGGGAGTAGCTGGCTTGTTACGGCGGTTACTACCCCAAACCAAATATGCCTGATACTTCACTTTCAATGCATATACAGCATAGCTCTCTGCTTCAATGACAGGGGAGAAGAATAACTGATACTTCACACATCCAGCAGAGCTCTCTGCTACAACGGCAAAGGAGAAGAAAAAGGGTTCGCACTCAAAACGCGGGGAGTAGCTGGCTTGTTACGGCAGTTACTACCCCAAACCAAATGTGCCTGATACTTCACTTTCCATGCATATCCAGCATGGTTCTCTGCTGCATCGGCATGGGAGAAAGACTGATACATCACGCATTTCCAGCATAGCTCTCTGCTTCAATGGCAGGGGGAAAAAAACAAAAAAAAACAAAAACAAAAAACTGATGCTTCACGCATATCCTGCATAGCTTCAACGACAGGGGTGAAGAAAAAAAAGGATTCGCAATCACAAAGCGAGGAGTAGCTGGCTTGTTACGGCAGTTACTACCCCAACCAAATGTGCCTGATACTTCACTTTCAATGCATATCCAGCATGGCTCTCTGCTTCTACAGCAGGGGAGAAGAAAAAAAAAACCAACAAGAGCTGTACAACATAGTCTAGGTAAAACAAATAAGCATGGGTGTAGCTTGCTTATCGCGGCGGTTACTGCCCCTACTACCCCTAACTAATCAAGCTAGATATTTCACTTGCATGCAGCTCCATCACTGCTCTCTACATTAATGGTGGGGGTGGAAGGGGAATAGAACAAGGAGCTAAGAGTAACAGATAAGAATGAGAGAAAAAATGTGTGAGGCTTGCTGGGCAGACTGGATGGGCCATTCGGTCTTCTTCTGCCGTCATTTCTATGTTTCTATGTTTCTATGGTTCTACTTGAGGAATTAATGGGTAATTTTATAACAGCTCGCCCTCAGTAGGTAGGAAATATCGCCTGGATTTTAAAAGCCCGGTGCGCGCGCAAGTGCCGGGATTCTTCAAAGGGGTGGGCCGGGGGGGCGGGCCAGGACAGCGCCATTGATCGCTGTCCCCAAGACCCGGCTGCCGGCACGCTCAACTTCCTTCAGCTCGGAAGCTGAAGGAAGTTGTGAAACAGAAAACCAAAAGAAAAATGTAGGGTTTAGGGGGTGGCGAGGAGAGAGGAAGGGGAAGGAAGGTTAGGTAGGGGGGTAGGGAAGTTCCCTCCCAGTCCGCTCCTTAATTGGAGCGGACTGGGAGGGACTGGGGAAGACCGGAATGCGTTGCCGCGCAGAAATTGCAAAAGTCCCCCTCCCCCCCTTTGCATGCGCCGCCCGCACATTCGCGCGCAGATTATAAAATCCAGCGCACATGTGCGCTCAGCCCACGGATTTTATAACATGCGTACGCCGGCATGCACATGTTATAAAATCGGCACGTCCATGTGACCGACCCAGGAAGCATGCGCACACATTATAAAATCCACCCTAAGTGCCCAAGTTACACCGATTTTCAAAGCAAACTTATGCAAAAGTATACAGGCAATCGCAAAGCCCTCCTCACCTCCGCTCCTAGGAATATCTTCAATCAGTCTGGGTAAACTTATGTGCACACTGGACTTACACATATAAGACGGGCAATTTTAACACAAGACATTTCTGCAGGTAAAGCACTGTTTTATAGGGATGTGAATCGTGTGCCCAATCGTTTTAACGATCGATTTTGGCTGGTGGGGGGGGGGGGAATCTGATTGGCACGGGGTTTTTTTTGTAAAAAAAATTGGTTTTTCGGTTAGTGCGCACGATAAATTGGTGGAATTCCTATTGTATTGAGTCCCTTACCGATTAATGATGATTTTAAAATTATCGGACGATAATTTAAATCGTTAAAAAATGATTCACATCCCTACTGTTTTATGCTCTGAAATGCATTTGAAAATTACTCTTAATAAGAACATCTGCACATTCTTGAGCCAGTACCATCTTAACCTGTCTTAGTTTCCTAGGGCCAAAAGACTTTCTCCTCTGCAGTCAGTAAGATTGAGGATTAAGGTGGGATGTTCCCCTCCAATGCCAATGAGGTTGAAGAATGGGAGAAGATAGTTTTCTGATGCCAGCAACATGGCTAATTTTACCTGTTTTTCTGCTCTTTGCAAATAATTCCTGTGCTTGCCTCTCCACCACTGAATTCTAAGGAAGCTTTTCACAGGCTTCTCTGTTTTTCAACAATAAATTTATATGTGTCTAAATATCACTTACAGGAGGCTATTATGTGGGGTTACGGCACGGATACCAGGTTTCTGGTGAGAAAAGCTGGTGCAATTCTTCTCCATTGAGCTTTTAGTGTGCAAACAGTTGATTAGGGAGAAGACTGTTGTCTGGAGGACTTTCCCAATGGAAATGTGTAGTAATCCACCCTCAAAATAGCCAAAGTACATTCTTTACATTTTCTTACCAGTGCAAATTTAGAGAGAACATTTTTCAGACAGCCAAGTCTTGCAGGTAAATCACTATTTATCCGCACAAGCAATACCCTATAATCAGAGTAGGCAAAAGTGGGTATGCGAGTGTCAGTGTCAGTGTAAGAATTCTCTTCTACCACCACAGAGGTGGAATGAAAGCATTCATGCTAGGAGTTCTGTTGTTCCTGAGTATATGTTATATGTGATCTTTCCATGACATCATAGGATTGGGTACTTAATGTTTCAAACCATGCTTTGTTTTGTTTTTTGTTTTTTTAATAAACCTTGCTGAACATTTACATTGGTTATACAACATGGGCAATATGTTGAAATTTCATATGTTCACTATTATTATCTCATATATACATTTTTAAGTCAAATTTCCACTGTATTTATGGTCAAACTGCATTTAAAATGGCAAATAAAAGGGGGGCAAGGTTTTTGGGCATCTGTTTTTGACTCTCTGCCTGCCTCCAAGGTAACATCACAGTCTGAGCATGCTTGGGGTGTCCTTCCATTCCTATAACAGGAACACATATTGGAAGAGAGATAATGAAAGTAATACATATCAAAATGAGATTTATAATGCATTGCATAATTCAGAGCAAGAGCTGCCCTACTGGGGATTTAATAGAACATCTAAGATAGGCGGTCCCACCAGGCCCTGGTTATATAATACAGAAGGCAAGTAGTTTGGTTTAGTTTAATTTATTGATTTGTTATATCACCTTTCAAAAAAAATCAAAGCAGTTTATAAAACTATATAGCATACACAGTTACAAATAATACTATACTATATCATCATCTATATACTATACTATATCATCATCTAATAAAAATAACACATTGATAAAAACAAGAGTAACAAAATAAAAATAGTCCTCAATCAGAATCATTCCATAAAAACATGATTAAAAAGCCAAGTTTTAATTGCTTTATTGAATCTGAGATAATTAATTTCCTTACGAATGTCAACACTCAAAGGTGAATTTTAAAAGCCCAGTGCACACATCAATTAGGGATGCGCGAAGAAGTTGGGCTTATGAGCACATAAATGCCCATATAAGCACATAAATGCCACTTACACACATCTAAAAAAATGTACTAAAAAGGACGGGACATGGGCAGGGTCTCAGCGGGACGTGGGAGTTTCAGAGTCTGGCCAAGAGATGCATGCACCGAGGTCCCTTGCCGCATAACTTTACTTCTGCCATGGATGATGTGTAAGTCATAAAATAAAAGGATCGAGCCATTTCTGAGGGGTTTAAAGAATCTGGGGTAACTGGGGGGAGTGTAGGCTACCAAACCAGAGGGGGTTTGAGGACCTGGCTGTTAACTGGGTGATCTGGTGGACAAACGGGATCTGCATGTCCACTTAAAATTTGGTGCAAGTGTGCTTAACCAGGCTATTTTATAACATGCGATCATATACGCGCACAAGTTATAAAATAGACGCGTCCCTGGGCATGGGCTGACAATCGCGTGCAAATGTGCGCCTGGATGCCAATTTTAAAGTTACCGTCCCTAGGCATTCCATAAAAAAGGACCCTGGTAACTGAAAGCTAATTGACAAGGACACTCAAGACTCATCTTATTAAGGCCTAGGACTTCTAATAAATTTTGCTGCAATGAATGGAGGGCTCTAGAGAAAGAACAGGGAAATATAAGTTCAGCAAGATAAGGTAGACAACCTTTTGGTAACACAAAGACCAAATAGAATAATTTGAAATGTGCAATTCTTTCAAAGAATGATCAAACTTTTTTAAACCAAATAGAATTTGTTTTAGTTGGCTTTTTTTTTTTTTTTTTTACCAACTATTTCGTGGTCATTCATTTTTCTTTATTTCAAATTAGGTAAAATTGAATACTTAAGTTACTAAGCACTAAAATCAGTGACGGTAACTTTCAAAGGGGCGTGCAAGTGCACAATGACATGTGTGCGCTGGCGTGTGCCCAGGGACATGGCTATTTTATAGCATGCGCGCGTATGTTGTAAAATAGCCTGGGCACACAAATGCGTGTGTCCTATTTCGCAACTGGGCAGGCACAGCCACACACATCCTGGTCTGAGCTGCATAAGTGGGGAAATTTTATGACCGGTGCATGTCCACGCTATGACCAATATCACCAGTTTTCCAGTAGTTCATCCAGTGTCTTCCAAATGCCCTGGTTTAATGGCATGTATTCCCCAGTTACCCCAGACCTTTTAAATCCTTCAGAAATGGCTGTTTGTTTTTCTGTTACACACCTCCTTCATGGCAGAAGTAAAGTTATGTCTTCAGTCTTGTCCCTATCTGCTCCATCCATGTTGACCTCCGGTTCCAATCCTCGCCTGCCTTTCCTGCCTATCCATCTCTCTTCTCCTCCCTTGGACAGATACCTGGTTTGACCTTGGCCTGGATGTTGAATATGACTGACCATTGCCTGCATCTGACCATTGCCTGGACCTGTACGTATTTGCATGCACATCTCTTGGCCCCACCTCGGAAAGCCTATGCCGCACTGAACCTTGCTCACACCATGCCCCTTTTAGAATCGGATGAGATGTTCACGTATCGGGAGATGCGCATGCACGTAGGCGGCTTTTAAAATCCAGCACACACGCTCATGTCAGTTTTGATAAGCACCCAGCTTTTAACATCTACCTCTAATACTGTAATCCTGCTGCTGTAGAGATGTATTCATATTTCACCATCCAATTAAAAGCAGGCCTATTTCAGCCTAGCTTATATTTGACAGAAATGGTGGATCTGGGCAAAATCCAAAATCTATCCACTGATCTAATGAAATCCTGTGGCGTATTTCCTTGGATCTGCTTTGGATTTTCAAAGGAACAAATGAAAATGTCGCCACAAATGTGAATTTTTCTTTTAGAGAGCTTCATTGAATTGATTCAATGAACTTGTGGATTTTTCTTTGGCTAGTCCAACTAGATAGATGGCAAGCTTCTTTAAATAAGATTATCATATATCCCTACTAATCATATCCATTCTCAAGAACTGTCTAAACTCTTGCTGGTCCATATAAGTTCCTTCTGTATTTATGGTTGTTTTTTTCTCTCTCTCACGCTACCTGCATTTCTCTCTTTCCTCTCCTATCTCCCCTACCCTTCTCCCCCTTGCCCCCTGTTCATTGTAATTCCTCCTTCTTTGAGTTATTTGTAAACCGGCGTGATGTGCCTTACGAACGTCGGTATATTAAAAGCTGTTAAATAAATAAATAAAATAAAAAATAGACAAAAAGAGAAGTTATCTAGGAAAAGTTACTCAGATAACTTTAGACTTGCTCGCCATCAGTATCAGACTTCTCCAGCTAAGTTTAAGCCTCGCCCCACAGCATAAGAACATAAAAAATTGCCATGGTGGGTCAGACCAAGGATCCATCAAGCCCAGCATCCTGTTTCCAACAGAGGCCAAACCAGGCCACAAGAACCTGGCAATTACCCAAACACTAAGAAGATCCCATGCTACTGTTACTAATAATAGCAGTGGCTATTCCCTAAGTAAATTTGATTAATAGCCGTTAATGGACTTCTCCTCCAAGAACTTATCCAAACCTTTTTTGAACCCAGCTACACTAACTGCACTAACCACATTCTCTGCCAACAAATTCCAGAGCTTTATTGTGTGTTGAGTGAAAAAGAATTTTCTCTGATTAGTCTTAAATGTGCTACTTGCTAACTTCATGGAATGCCCCCTAGTCCTTCTATTATTTATTTATTTATTCTATTATTTATTCAATTTTCTCCAAGTTCATTTTCCTGTTCCATGTAAGACACACTTGTCAAGTCACCCCAATGTTATATGTAAACCGAAGTGATTAGCAACATTGTTGCTAGAACTTCGGTATATAAAAAATGTTAAATAAATAAATAAATAAGTGTAAATAACCGATTCAAATCTACTGATTCAAGACCTTTCATGATCTTAAAGACCTCTATCATATCCCCCCTCAGCTGTCTCTTCTCCAAGCTGAACAACCCTAACCTCTTCAGCCTTTCCTCATAGGGGAGCTGTTCCATCCCCTTTATCATTTTGGTTGCCCTTCTTTGTACCTTCTCCATCGCAACTATATCTTTTTTGAGATGTGGCGACCAGAATTGTACACAGTATTCCAGGTGCGGTCTCACCATGGAGCAATGTAGAGGCATTATGACATTTTCCTTTTTATTAACCATTCCCTTCCTAATAATCCTAACATTCTATTTGCTTTTTTGACTGCTACAGCACACTGAGCTGACGATTTTAAAGTATTATCCACTATGATACCTAGATCTTTTTCCTGGGTGGTAGCTCCTAATATGGAACCTAACATCGTGTAACTACAGCAAGGGTTATTTTTCCCTATATGCAACACCTTGCACTTGTCCACATTAAATTTCATCTGCCATTTGGATACCCAATCTTCCAGTTTTGCAAGGTCTTCCTGTAATGTATCACAATCCGCTTGTGATTTAACTACTCTGAATAATTTTGTATCATCCGCAAATTTGATAACCTCACTCATTGTATTCCTTTCCAGATAATTTATATATGTATTGAAAAGCACCAGTCCAAGTACAGATCCCTGAGGTACTCCACTGTTTACCCTTTTCCACTGAGAAAATTGACCATTTAATCCTACTCTCTGTTTCCAGTCTTTTAACCAGTTTTAATCCACGAAAGGACATCGCCTCCTATCCCATGACTTTTTAGTTTTCTTAGAAGCCTCTCATGAGCGACTTTGTCAAATGCCTTCTGAAAATCCAAATACACTATATCTACCGGTTCACCTTTATCCACATGTTTATTAACCCCTTCAAAAAAATGAAGCAGATTTGTTAGGCAAGACTTCCCTTGGGTAAATCCATGTTGACTGTGTTCCATTAAACCATGTCTTTCTATATGCTCTACGATTTTGATCTTGAGAATAGTTTCCACTATTTTTTCCGGCACTAAAGTCAGGCTCACTGGTCTATAGTTACCCGGATTGCCCCTGGAGCCTTTTTTAAATATTGGGGTTACATTGGCCACCCTCCAGTCTTCAGGTACAATGGATGATTTTAATGATAGGTTACAAATTTTAACTAATAGATCAGAAATTTCATTTTTTAGTTCCTTCAGTACCCTAGGATGAATACCATCCGGTCCAGGTGATTTGCTACTCTTTAGTTTGTCGATCTAGCCTACTACATCTTCCAGGTTCACAGTGATTTCATTCAGTTCATCTGACTCATCACCCCTGAAAACCATCTCCGGAACTGGTATCTCCCCAACATCCTCTTTAGTAAACACGGAAGCAAAGAATTCATTTAGTCTTTCTGCAATGGCCTTATCTTCCCTAAGAGCTTTTTTAACCCCTCAGTCATCTAATGGTCCAACCAACTCCCTCACATGTTTCTTGCTTCAGATATATTTTAAAAAGTTTTTATTATGAGTTTTTGCCTCTATGGCTAACTTCAATTCAAATTCTCTCTTCGCCTGTCTTATCAATGTTTTACACTTAACTTGACAATGCTTATGTTTTATTCAATTTTCTTCAGATGGATCCTTCTTCCAATTTTTGAAGGATTTTTTTTGGCTAAAATAGCCTCTTTCACCTCACCTTTTAACCATGATGGTAATCGTTTAGCCTTCCTTCCACCTTTCTTAATGTGTGGAATACATATGGACTGTGCCTCTAAGATTGTATTTTTAAACAATGTCCATGCCTGTTGAACACTTAACCTTTGCAGCTGCACCTTTCAGTTTTTTCTATTTTCCTCATTTTATCAGTTTCCCTTTTGAAAGTTTAGTGTTAGAGCTGCAGATTTACTTATTGTACCCCTTCCAGTTATTAGTTTAAATTTGATCATATTATGATCACTGTTGCCAAGTGGCCCCACCACCATTACCTCTCTCACGAAATCCTGTTGCCACTGAGAATTAGATCTAAAATAGTTCCTTCTCTTGTTGGTTCCTGAACCAATTGCTCCATGAAGCAGTCATTTATTACGTCCCCTCACCCCTCCTTTTGTATCCCCTCATCCCTCCTTTTTTTTAATCTGGATAAGTTTTAGCTGGATAATGACTTATCCATTTGACAGAGCAGGAAATTCAAAACTTTGGTTTGTCAAGCAAAGTCCAACTTAGTCAGACAAACTCCTTTGCATATGGACTGCTATATTTTCATTATTTATACTAAAAGTAAGACAAAATGCTTTTTTCTTATAAAGATTCCTATTGTCTAGAAACAGTGGCATACTAAGAGGGGAGAAAAGGGGATGGTCCTCCCCAGGTGATAGCCAGGAAGGTGTTGCCATCGGTAGGATTGAAATATGTGATGTCCTGGGCCTGTAATGTCCTAGTGCACCATCAGGCTAATTGGTTTGACCAACTTTATGAAGATTTGATGCTCATGGCTGTACCTTGTGGATGCACAGGCATCAGAATGAGGAAGGGCATAGTTTCCCTCAAAATGTCAGCCGGCAGGCATTGACAGCAGTGGCTGGCGCATTTCCTCCCTCCTTCCCAATCACCCTGGAAGAGCAACATTGGTAGCAAAAGAGGAGGATGCAATCTACCATCCCTGCACCCCACCCATATCCCTTACCTCATCAGCTCCTCCTAGTTTGAAACAAGAGGAGAAGGACAGAAGTCTTGCACCTCCTCCAGTGTATCCGCTCTCCTCCCTCTTCCCCTGCAAAGACCTGAATTCTCGGACTCTGCCCCTGGCAGGGGAGGAGGGAAAAGGGAGACATGTCTACGCCAAAGGAATTGCAAGGCTGTTGTCCTTCTCTTGTTTTGAAGTGAGAGGAGCCAGTGAGTGAGGTGATCCAGAGGAGGCAGGGAAGGAGGGAACCAAGGACCTCTGGGGGTGGGTGGAAGTGAACTGGGAAAAGTGAGGAGTTTGTGAAGGTGCCAAAAGAAGTATCTGCCCCACTTGCTAAATACTATTTAGTTATGCCACTGCCTAGAAACACAGGATCAATTACTAACTATTTCAGATGAACTATCCCATTAAAGCTTTATTGGAGGAATGATTTAATAAACATCAATGAGTTGTGCCAGCAATTGCTTCATTGGAAGAAAAATGGAAACAGTCAGTGGTTCAAATTAACAATTTGGAAGAACAGGTGGATGGCTTGGCAGAACATTTGCATGAGGCAGATCCAGCTGTGAAAACACAAGCCTACTTCCCTTTGACAAATATGGATTTGCATACTGTAATAGTGAATGTCTCTGAAATTGAAATGGGACGGACATGGTTAGGGCTGCAGAAATAATGAAGGGAGAAGAGATGGTTATTCTGAGAAAAACCAGAAAGATGTGGCTATTACTAAAAAGACATGGTTTTTTGCATCAGTAATAGTGAAGATCACAGAAAGATATATACCAGTGGTAAAATTATAACAAATTGCTGCCTTCGCACTGCAGCTGAATGTTCATGTATTATTCTGGGCTAATAATATACAAATTTCCACCTCAAAGTAAATTTGAGAGCCTATTTCCTAAAGTGCATTTCTATCAGACAATAATGCCAGCTTTTTTTTCTAGTTTTAACAAAAAATTTACTAAAAAGCATTGTCTTTAGTAATTCCAATGTTAAAATAGGAAATAAAGCAGAAGTGTTACTATGGACAGGTCCACAAAAAGAAATTTGAAGTTCCCTTTGATCATAACTCCCAAGGATGCATTGGGGCATGTATGGGATTCTGGGATGACCCAGGCAATACTTCGGAAAGGCTTGAGAGACTGCTGGGAAGACATGGAAAACCTGCAATGGAGCAGCTTCTGACAAATGGGCTGATTCAGTAAAGTCCTCGGGAGAGCGGGCGAACGCCCGTTCTCCCGGTGCGTGCACAGGCCACTCTCCTGTGCGCGCGATTCAGTATGCTAATTAGGCCCGGTGGTAAAACCAGGTAAAAGGAGGCGCTAGGGACACTAGCGCGTCCCTAGCGCCTCCTTTTGGACTGGAGCGGCGGCTGTCAGCGGGTTTGATAGCCAACGCTCAATTTTGCTGGCGTCGGTTCTCGAGCCCACTGACAGCCACGGGCTCAGAAACCAGACGCCGGCAAAATTGAGCGTCCGGTTTTCGATCCGACAGCTACCTACCTTTGGGTAGGCGCTAATTTCTGAAAGCAAAATGTGCGGCTTGGCTGCACATTTTGTTTTCTGAATTGTGCGGAAATACCTAATAGGGCCATCAACATGCATTTGCAGGTTGTGGGCGCTATTAGGTTCGGTGGGTTGCACACGCATTTTCGGCCCCTTACTGAATAAGGGGTAAGGGAAAACGCGCATCCAATGGCGGGTTAACTGTGCGCTCCGTCGGAGCGCACTGTACTGAATCGGTCCGAAAGTGTTTTCAACAACTTATTTCAAGCAGGAGTGGTACTGGATTGCCCTGCACATGTCCCCTAATCTGTGGAAGAGTAGTTTTATAGGGTTTTGGTGTCCAGAAAAGTCCCTGAGACAGCACTCCAGATTTGACAGGGATCCAGTACTGATTTTGCCTTATAAAGTACTGTGATCAGTTTCAGCTTTTCCAAACTGCACAGGCTTTCCTTGTGGTCTTCTGGAGGTGAGAAAGCAAGTGGATAGTTTCTATTAAAGAGGAAAAGTGACCAGCCTGTAGGATTTCTGGGCAGTACTGTTATTTAGAAAAACAATGGGGCCAATGCAATACAGTGTGCTCAGCTGAGTGCACTGTTTAACCTGCAATTGGATGCGGGTTGTGTAGGCGCTACCTAATCCCCTTATGCCATAAGGGGATTAGTGCCACCACAGCACACGTCCAATGCACGGTGAAACTAATAGCGCTCATCACATGCAAATGCATGTTGATTAGGCTATTAGGGAATCACCGGCAACGCAAAAATAAACTGCATCTACAATGCACATTTTTACATTAAAAAATGAACGCCTGCCTAGAGCAGGCATTATTTGCTGAGCACTCCCAAATATTGTACAGAAAAGCAGATAATACTGGTTTTCTGCACATCCTCTTATTAATATTGTTGCGATACTAGGTAGGAGGAACAAAACTTTGAAAAAGTTTTTAAAAAGTGCCGGCAGTCAGGTTCTGGAAATGGACGCTCAGTTAACAAGCATCCATTTCCCGAACCCTTGGCTGTGCGCCAATTAGGAAAACGGATGCCGATAAATTTGGCATCCATTTTCTAAACCGGTGGTTGCGACCCCTAATTTAAATATTGCATGGTACCCCCAAAAGGGGTCCCTGGGGGTGCATTAGGGAACACTCAGCACCCGCTTTCAGCCTGTTTTCTTGCATCGGCCTCAAGATGAGTTTAATATAGGTAGCTGGCACATGTGCCATGCTATGGGAAAGTTGGACAGTGATAACATTGGAGAGAATGAACAATTTTAAATCTGGGACTCTTTTGCTATGAGATCCCTCTAGAAAGAAAATTAAAAAGAGAACCTCATGGACACATTTCATATGCGCTTGGCATTATGCTTTATCAGGCCTTTCTCTATACTGCAGCAAGTGGGCCCTGTCACATATCAGCTAAAGCTCCATCCGTGTTAAAAATCCATAACTTGTTCCACGTTTAATTGCATAAACTAGTGGTGCATTCATGGCCCTCCCGGGTGCCCCCTGAACCCCAGGAAGTCATAGCTGTTGCAGATGTCTATGAAGTCCAAGAAGTCCTGGATTCCTTCCGGAGGGGAAAAAAGGTCGCGTACCTAATTTCTTGGAAAAATGATGGCCCAGAAGAAAATTCATGGGAGCCATCCTCCAACATCCTGGACACCAATCTCTTGAAGGGTTACATTAACGGTACCCCAGGAAACCCAGAGCCTCATGGAAGGGGCTTAAGTGGGGAGTACTGTTGCATTCAGCACGGGCTACCACCGCAAATAATCACATTCATCTCCCCCGGCTGGGCCAGCATTGTCTATCCTCAGTGTAGTGAATGCTTCTGGTCAGCTATGTGGCAGGATGCTGCTGCTCATTGTCACAGCAGTATGCCGTCAGTGGGTTGCTGCCAACAACGGACATCACACCTCTCTCTTAGCATGCACTTGTAGCACCTTCAGAGATTTAAAGGGACCATGGCTGAAAAGTCCTTGTGGCCCCTAGTGATGACATCACCCGCGCAGCCCTATATAAGGGCAGCTCTCAGGAAGCAACTTGCCTTAGCAACAGGTCCAACTACTTCCTAGTAGTGTGGGTTGCTTCCCAGTGTTCCAGTCTTCATTCCAGTATTTTCTTCAAGTCTTCATCCAATTTGTTTTCAGTCCTTGTTCAGCTGTCTCTGAGTTGTCTTCTGTCTTGTCTCCATCTGTTCCATCCATGTTGACCTCCGGTTCAAATCCTCGCCTGCCTTTCCTGCCTATCCATCTCTCTTCTCCTCTCTTGGACAGATACCTGGTTTGACCTTGGCCTGGATGTTGAATATGACTGACTATTGCCTGCGTCTGACCATTGCCTGGACCTTGCATATGATTAACTGCTGCTTGCCTCCGACCATTACCTGGACCTCGAATATGACTGACCACTGCCTGCCTCTTCCCATAACCTGGACGCCAGATACATCTAACTGCTGCCTGCTTATAAGAACATAAGAACATAAGAAATTGCCATGCTGGGTCAGACCAAGGGTCCATCAAGCCCAGCATCCTGTTTCCAACAGAGGCCAAAACCAGGCCACAAGAACCTGGCAATTATCCAAACACACTAAGAAGAACCCATGCTACTGATGCAATTAATAGCAGTGGCTATTCCCTAAGTAAAATTGATTAATAGCCATTAATGGACTTCTCCTCCAAGAACTTATCCAAACCTTTTTTGAACCCAGCTACACTAACTGCACTAACCACATCCTCTGGCAACAAATTCCAGAGCTTTATTGTGCGTTGAATGAAAAAGAATTTTCTCCGATTAGTCTTAAATGTGCTACTTGCTAACTTCATGGAATGCCCCCTAGTCCTTCTATTATTCGAAAGTGTAAATAACCGAGTCACATCTACTCATTCAAGACCTCTCATGATCTTAAAGACCTCTATCATATCCCCCTCAGCCGTCTCTTCTCCAAGCTGAACAGCACTAAGCTCTTCAGCCTTTCCTCATAGGGGAGCTGTTCCATCCCCTTTATCATTTTGGTTGCCCTTACCACAGATCTTCACTCCTGACATCATCAGAGACTCCACCTAAGTCTTACCACCCCTGGCACCCAAAGACTCAACCCGAGGGGAACGTGTGCTGGTATAGGCGAAAGCCCTGACTGCTCTCTGATTCACCTGGGTCCAGGGCCAGTGCAAAGGGATTGGGCACCTTCATCCTTGTGCCCTCCCACCCCGTGCTGCCCCCAGCTCCACCCCCCCGGTCACAGCCCGACTCCAGGGGCAGGGACCACATGCCGCCACTCCCCCCACCCCCCAAAAAAACCTCACTAAACACCAGGTCCAGCGTGGAGCCCGGGAGCGATCTGCCACTCCCGAGTCTTTGGCTGCCACTAACCAAAATGACACTGGTCGCCTTCAGCCCCTACCGTGTGACAGGGGCTACTGGTGCCATTGGTTGGCCCCAGTCACATGGTAGGGGCTAAAGGCCACCGGCGCCATTTTGGTTAGCGGCAGCCAAGGCCCTGGGAGTGGCAGATCGCTCCCAGGCCCTCTGCTGGACCACCAGGGGGCCGTCGGAAGGGTGGCATGATGGGGGGAGGCAGGGGGAGGTGGGGACTGGGCAGAATTTTGAAGGGGCACTTTTTGCCCTTTCAAAATTCTGCCACCTGAAATGGCCACGAGTGGCGGCGGCACCCCCTAAATCTTGGCGCCCTAGGCACAGGCCTAGCTCGCCTAGTGGTTCTGCCGGCCCTGCCTTGGTCCAGCTGCTGATGGTCGGAACCTGCAGGGCTCCTCCCTGCAGACAGAGCCAATCCTGCCTCAGTCCAAGGGTCCACAAATACAACAACGGTGTCTGAGGACAGTGGGCTCCAAGGTTATGGAATGCCAGAGGAAGCAAGAGGCAGTGAAGACAAAAGTCGCCTTCAATAGTTCAGCAGCACCAGCTTTGCCTGGTCAATGGAAGGAGAGAAACAAATTTCTGCTTATAGCACATAAGTGGGTAGACTCAGAGGGACAGAAAAACGTAAAAATAGCAAAGAGAAAGAGAGGAAAAGGACAGACATGAACAGAGAGAGAGCAAAGATATCAGTAAACTACAGAAAGAAAGAAGGACAGAGAACAAACTACTTACTGTTTCATGCAGGGAGTACCTTCTTTTCATCAGGGGAACCTTGATAACACTTATTTCATCTGGAGGCAAATAAGGAATTTTTAGAAGCTACAAATCCTTGGGTTTACCTGATAGTTCATGTACTCTTGCAAATACTGTAGTGAACTGTAAAGGATGGTTATTCAGTGAATTTTATAGATAAATAGATAGATAGATATAGATAAATATTAGATACTTATCTGAGAGAGTTTATTATACTGCTCTTGTTAGCTAAGAAGTGACGATCCCGAGATCTAATATATAACCTGCAAAATACCTAGAAACTTGTACGATCAATATTAACAGAATTGTTACTGGTAATTTTATTGTTGTTGTTTCTGTTTAACCTCATTTCTTGTTTTTAAACAATAAATCTTGTAATTCACCAGAGGAAGCTATCCAAAACATTTATTACTCCCTGCTATCCCTCTCAACCTCCAGGAACATAATTGGCTGAAAATTATCTGGTCAAGAAGAGGGCAATACGTAGAACCCATCTGGATTGCAACCTTGACTCCAATACCACCCGCATACCCCAACACCACTGGGAACATTATAGCCACTGTAGCGAAGACAGTCATCATTACACCAGTTGCCTCTTGGGGGTGCTATATGACCACCATGGAACACATCATCATTATTGAATGCAGTATTGCAAGGCCCGACATGGGCCACGATGTTGGCCTTTCCACCTGCGATAGCCTGCAAGGCCAATGTAAGGGTATTAGCCCTAGGCAAATCTTCAGCCATGCACCCCCCCAAGCCACAGGAGCATTCCCCTTTCTTTCTCCCCCCCCCCCCCCCACCTCAGTCCACAAAAGCATTCCTTATCCTCTCTCCCAGCCTCAGGACCCAGTATTTTTGCCAGCTTAGGCTGCCATGGTGAGGTTCTGAGAGTGTGGGCAGAAATTTCAGCACTGCCCCTAACCTGGAAGTAAAGCCAAGTCACAGCTCTGCTGGAAGCCGTTGTCATAGAAGAGAATCAGCAAAGCAAAGGAAGTGGTAGGTCCTTACTAAAATCCAAGTAATCTATATTTAGTACTCTCCACTGATCTAACTCTCTGGTCACCCACTCAAAGAGATTGATCACATTTGTCTGGCAAAACCCTTAAGGCTTAGGGTGGTCTTGAACTGGTACCCCATGTGGTCTAGGACATAGATGCTCCAGGAGAAGCTATTCTATTTCCTAAGGGTACCTTCTTGTCAGCTAGCACCTGGCTGTATCAAGTGCTTTATGTGCAGGACCTTCCCTGTCCTGACTGGCATATTTATCTATTTATTTATTTAAAAATGTATATTCCACCTATCTACAATTCTAGGCTAAGCACAATCAACATACATAATATCTCAGTAAACCATTTAAAACAGTATGACTAGATAATAAATAAGATCATAAAACATAACAATAAAATGTAAAGTAAAACCAGAAAAAAATGATTAAAAAAAACCCAAAAGGATACCTGCATCATTATATAATGCTTAAACTGCCAATTATTTCATAATAACCCGCAGAGAACTGTGATCCTAAAATATAGTAAAAAGCCTGTTGGAAAAGATATGCATATCTGAGAACTCTCCAAATTTCCTCTGGAGACTTAGAAAATTTTCATCAACTGCCGCTGTCCACTAAAAAGCTCCCAGACACTCCCCTTCCTCAGCAAACATGCAATGGACAGGAAGGTGGCAGACTCTGCAAGCAGTATGTGGGGAGAAACCGGAGAGAGGGAGCTGCAAGATGCAAATCAGAGCTGCAGCTGTGATTCCAGGACTTGGAATTCATTTAGCTGAGGGTAGAGTGAGGGTGCACAAGTCAAGGAACTATGACTTTACAGGGTGAGTGGGAACAATAAGATTGCTGGCGTCAAAGAGAGAGGAAAGGGAAGAATTCTGGGGTCAGCCCTGGAAGGGAAAAGTGGTAGTGGTGGTGGATGGGGTGGGGTGGGGGAAGAGAAGGAAAGTGTGGATTAATGGGGGATGATGGTAGAAGAGAGAAAGCTGACACCTATCATTCCTCTTCTAGCTCTGCTGATTGGTCAGCAGGGATTGGCCCTTATTCAGTTGGATATTTCTGTCCCACTTCGAGCTGGGTTTTCTTATTGGTTCATTGATAATGAGTTTTGTCTCACTGCCTGAGTGGCAACCCCCAAGTCGGCCACTAGATGGCCCAAGATTCTTCTGATGGGAATTTTACAGCTAGACGGTGATGCCGTCCTACCAGCATCTCCCCCAGAAGCTGTCTGAGATGGGTGGACCTTTTTCCTATAAGTGGGGGCTAAGAGACAGTAAGGTGTAGTCTTTTGGTTTGGCTCTTGGAGAGGAAAGAGCTCTGTTAGTTTCTTTTGCCGAAGTGAGGCCTATAGTCCTCACTAGGTAGGATTGTGGTTAAGGGAAATCTCTGGCTGCCAGTGTAGGGCTACTCTGAGGTTAAAAAGAGTTTTGACTGAGTTGAGGATTTTTGACTAGAGGAGAGACCTGGAGCTTTCTGGAGATGGCCATCCCTCGGATGGGCAACTGAAGACCTGTGGGCACCCATCTAAGGAGAAAGGGGTACAGTGACAGTACTCACTCCAGAGGAGATTTTTGGCTGTTAGAGGATATTTGCCATTTATTTTCTTTCTGAGGAGATTTTTGTAACCCCCTTCTCAGTTGAGGCTGGGTCTATGGCAGCTGAGTCCCGCTGTGGGATATCAGACCTTTTCTTTCTGAGATGTCATAAACAGCGAGAAAAAGGAAGGAGAAACTGGAGACTCACAGAGGGATCTCCACATCAAAAGGGATCAGGACACAGGCTGGGGACAGAGCCTCAGGTAGGATTGTTCTGTGATATATATATGGGGACCCCCCCCTTCGACAAGTAGGGATAGCCCAGAGACTGGGTCTCTTCCTCACTCAGTGAAATAGTAGTGAGAAGAGGCTAAGGATCCTGAGAGCTAGGCACTTGCACAGAGACAAGAGGACAACTAGCTGTAACTGCAGTTTTGATGACTGGACATTTATTTCACTTTATGAACAAAATCTATAAAATGTTCTTTGAACACCCAATCCTGTGTCCATCTCATCTATCACAGTTCCTACAGCATCACAGCACATCAACTGATTTACAGACACATTTCACTGAGAGAATCACACCAGCACCTGGGCCATTAGCAGCAGCTTCCCCCCCGCAGACAGGACTCACCCCTGGGGTGCAACAAGCGGGAGGGGATAATAAACATGTCCTTGGAGAATATGCCACTTCAAAGGAAACGGTTACACCTGCGACTCCTACTTCCAGCCCCTCAAGTTCCCTTTTCCTGGATTCCTAACCTTGTTCCTCTCTATTGTGAGTTCCTTGTTACAGGATTCTTGATTTCTTCTTACCTGCCTTGAGTTCTTGTGATTGTGGATTTCTTGGATGGTGTGTACTTGTTCTTGTCTTCTCTTTCTTGAACTGCCTGCCTTGGTTTCCTGCTCTTTAATGTACAGTGATATTAAACTAACCTTGCTCAGACTCCTGCTTTGTCTAGACTGTGCCTGGCAGATGTTCCCAGCAATAAGCCCAGGGATCTCCAATTTATTCGGACTGCCTGTATCTCACCCTGGCAAGACCTGTCACTGATAAAACCATGCTGTCTTGGATCCTGTAATCCACCGGATCCCTAAAGCAATTCTATCTTTATTTTTAGCAGCAGCCGCATTAATTTACTCAGCACTGAAGTCAGACCAACCTGCCTGTAATTTTCAGACACATCTTTACTTTCATTTTTTATGAAGATAAACTACATCTGCCTGTCTCCTGGAAACACTCCCAATGCTAAACAAGTGTTGAAAAGGCCAGACAGTGGAGCTGCCAGAACCTCCATAAGTTCCCTCAATACCCTTGGATTTATCCCTGTCTGGCCCCATTACTGTAGCTAATTATACTTTAGTTGGCTTCTCGTGAGGAGCAAGGGTTTTAATTCTCCTGCATCTGCTCCACTTCTTGCATCCCCTTTGCCTTCTCTGCTCCCCATTTCCCCTTCACCTGTCCTTCTCTGTTCTCCCTCCCAGTTCCTCTTCCCCTCTGTCCACTCCTCAGCAGGTTTTTTTCCCCATCCAGGTCCTCTCGTCTGCAAGTTTGGTTCACCCATCCCTTCACTGCTTCCCATTCCTCAACCCTCCTCAGCAGGTTAGCATTCCCTTCATTGGCAGGCTCAGCCCGCCTCTCAGTTTGTAATTCTTCTTCCTCCGCAGGCTTGAATCACATCCCTGCTCTGTTCTCCCTGAGCCCAGGCACATCTCTCTTTCCTGGAACTGCTTCTGCCTCCCTATCCCTTTGTAGCAGTTCTCCCAGCACTCACAGATTCTAGGGCAGAGCCAGTTCCAGTTCCAGTCTGCAGAGGTCACGTAAGACACTGCATCACCTGCATTCCCTGAGACCTGGCAGATCAGCAATCGGTATCTCCCCAGCTCCAGAACCCCAGCTGCATATGGTGCTTTCTACCCTCAGCTTGGACACCCCAGAGATAACTGCTGCCACCTATAGGATATAATAGGGGAATTACTCTTTTTTTTTTTTTTTTTTGTGAACAAGGGGAACATTTTTCATTTCCATTCCTCCTCAATTCAAGCTTTGACTGCAATCCCTCTCAATATTTGAGGGGAAAGCAATTTATGAAACAGAAATTTTCAATGCATGGCAATAAATTCCAGAACTTAGTTATACATTGAGTGAAAAATAATTTTCTCCAACCTGTTTGAAATGTGCTATTTATAAACTTCATGCAGTGTCTCCTAGCTTTTTAAAATTTATTTGAAAGAGTAAATAACCAATTCACACGTAGCCATTCTATTCCATTCATGATTTTATAGACCTCTCAGCCATCTCTTCTCCAAGCTGAATGGTCCTAACTTTTTCAGCCTTCTTCATAGGGGAGCTGTTCCATCCCTTTATCATTTTGGTCGCCCTTCTCTGTACCTTTTCCAGTTAAGCTATATCTTTTATGAGATATGGTGACCAGAATTGTACTATGTTACTATGTTAGCTCAAAGATAATGGGTCATCATATGAAGCTGAAGGGAGGAAGACTTATAAGGAATGTGAGAGAATATTTTTCATTGAAACAACTGGAGTAGATTTCCAACAGTGGTAGCAGGAGCAAAAACAGTGAATTAATTCAAGCATGAATAGGACAGATGCAAAGAGACCTTAGCGAAAGGAGGAAGGAAGGTCAAGACCGAAAATCAAACAAGAGTTTTAACAACAAGTAGGTAAACACAAATGGGCAAACTAGGTCCTTATCTGCTGCTATCTCCAATCGTTTTAAAGAAATAGCATGGATCCAACTCTTCCATTATCTAGTCAGTGTCTACCACTGAAAATGCACAAATATGAATAAATTTGTGCTTTTTAGTCCATCAGCTCATGTGGCTTTCTTTCTTATGCACTTTATTTTTCTTTTCTGCTTCCATACTACAGTTTTATCTCTATAAGAAGTATGACTTGAATAATACAGGTATACTCCTAGTCTTGGGAGCCCGATAAATCTAGAATAGAATCCATACTACATTGGAAATATCTGCTCAGAATCTTTTAGGAAGCATCACAAGAATGTTGATAAAAATCAGGCAAAGAAACAAAGGAGAGCTGTTGACTGTACTCAGCATTAATGATACACAAAAGATAAGTGCAGAAAGAATGTAATGGTCCACATAGATTTCGTCATTAGAGATTAACTATTTCATAAGGCAGCAACTCCACTGTATACACATACGTCTTTAAAGGGACCCCCGACACAGATCCCGTTGTTTCTCCTCCCCCAGGGGAGGCAATTTCTCTGAAATTTTAATCAGGAAGGAGCAAAAATGGATTCATACTTTGAATAGTGTGACTCCACATGGGTTGAATAATGAGTTAGAATGGAGTTTCTTTTCCTGAATCTTGCCTGCCGTGATCTGATTGGCTATCCTTTTCCTTGCTGCTGATTGGTTGTTGGTTTTTGTGCCAATTCGGGCAGCATTTAAAAGTTCTTCTGTTCACTTTACCAGTGCGCTCCCTGTGAACCTTCATTGCTATGGAAATTGGTATGTTTTCTGTATGTAATCATTTCGGCTTGCCCTATTTGTTTGGTCTCATTATAATGTAACTTGTTTTCATATCTTTTTACAAGACACACCCTCAACAAAACAGGCAGTTCTGTTTCTTTTTCCAATGATCGGGCTTTATGTAGAAGAAGATTCTAAAATGCTAGCCAGCTTCGAATAGGATCTAACCATAGAATATTTTGTGATGAAACCCTAATATCTTTACGTAAAATGCTTGGAAATATTACAGATAATGAATATAAATCAGACACATTCACATTCCACAGGTTAACTTTTGGATCAAAGCTCAGGAGCTACATTTCCCTATTAGAGGCCATGAATGTTCCAACTGTATATAATTCCCTTGAATAGCTTTAGTGTTACATGGTCAGATAAAAGTGATAAGTCTTAAGACAGTTATGCAAGTGGTTCAACTACATTTTCAATATTGAAAGTCAAAAAAATTATTTGCAACAAATTTCTTTTGCATTAGAGAATCAAAATATTAATAGAAACATAGAACACGATGGCAGAAAAAGTCTTTAAGGCCCATCCAGTCTGCTAATTCCTTTTTGGGGTGGGGGAGGGCTGTTTTCATTCATCATTTCCAAGGGCAGGCGTTCATTTCTGAGTGTAAGATGTGTGGCTGAGGCGCACATTGTTATTTACGGAATCTGGGGTGAATGATTAATAGCCTCATTAACATGCATTTGCATGTGATAAGCACTTTCAGAGGGGGGGGGAGTTTAGATGCGTGTTATGAATATGGGGTTGTGGACACGCGTCCAAAGTGTGCATTTAAACTGGGTTAAACAGTACGCTCATTGAGCACACTTTACTTATGTATCAGCCTGAATGTACGTTGTTCACATTAAATCGGCAACAGTACATATATATATAAAAAACAAAAGAAAAAGATACCCCCCTACTCTTCTAGTCACATATGCAATTTTGTTCAATTTTTTCCCTTTAACCTTATTTTCAAACAATTCAATTAAACCACTAAAAGTTACAAACCCCCCTCTGCCAATATCTGTATTTCTAAAGGGGTTTTCATGATCACCCTAAACATTTTTAGGGTTTCTGACATTGTTGGACCAAGCCACAGAAAAGGTTACACCCTATTACACCTCCTGCTCCCTTTAATCCTACCTACAAACACTTCCTTAACCTTTATCAGTTAAACCTATGGTCACAAGTACAGGTTACAGCAAGCTAGAGCCAGACCATTTTCATTTATGAGCCCACTGCTTTGGAATGCATTACCTACTGGTTGTGCTTAGGGAAAAGCCGAAGGCGCGCTATTTTAATAAGGCTTTTGGTTAATGGAAGGTTAGTCTGAGTTTAAAAGAGATTGAGATTCTTGTATTATATGCTGTTTTTAATGCTGTTTGTGTTTGGTTTTTTTTTTTTTTTTTTTTATGAATGCTAAATATGTAATTATCCCTGAACATTTGTGTGAATAATAAGAAATCTAAAATCAATAATTTATAATAAATGTGCGAAAGCAAGGAGATGAAACAAAAATGACCTTACCCAACCAAAAACTACAGCACGTGCCCATGTGTAATTTTAATTAAAAAGAAACATCTTAAGGAGTAACATTCAGAGAAAAATTTCAAGATGATTACTAACCTTTAACTTTTGCCTTAACAGGCAAAAGACCAGAAGATATCAGGTTTGGTAGAAACAGTGTGCAAAGAAAAAGGCAATAAATGTTACTGGTCTGTAATTTTTCTTTACTGATATATGAATATATAATATATATTTTACACACACGCTTACATATATACATACTCTGTTATAACCTGGTACCTGTGACACATGGGACAGCCTTCAAACTGGCTACAGCTCAAAATAAAAGTGCATTTGTCAGGTCACTAACCCTAAAATAAAGAAGCAAAATATAACAATAGTGACCTCCATTTAAAACACTGAACATGTTTTCAAAGTCAAAATCTTCTACCCTCTGATTTTTGGAGGGGCTTTTTAAATTACATATTTCTTGAAAGTTAAATACTTCCAAATGAGAGTTAACTGAAACCCTTAAATTATATATGAAATAAAGCAGATCATGAGATGCAGTCATAAAGGCCTTTGAAAATGAGAATCGGTAAACATAAATCTGTATCAAAAACTGCACATCAAAAACAAAATTCACCAGTTGCACAGAACCCTTTAGACGCAGAACATATGATCTATAATTGGAAACGGATGGACCTAGAAAAGTTCTCTGGGTCTTGACATTTGCACAGGAGATTTCAATAAAATTATCTTTTGAGATGTTTCCATGGATCAGCATATGGAAGTGGTACAGGTCAAAAACCAGCAGCAAGAGCACTGTATTAATGTATTGAAACACGTATCAAAATAAGATTTGTCCCATTGCAAGGGAGCATAAACAGCAGACTGCTATGCATTGGACCTGACATAACAGTCAACCTCGTAACAATATGCTTATAAGATGGCTAAGACAACCTGTCTTTGTTATTTAGGTGAATATGCATGCTAATGCGCTCATTACCCTAATCAATGCCAATCAAACAATGCAGCAGGCCGAAAAATTTGCAAGCCAAGTTATTTGCGTAGAAATTAGCTAGAACTCTGGAATTGTAGCTAATATCCCACGGGTGCCTCGGGACATTAATGCTTTCCTGAGGCTCTCCAAAGAGTGGCTCCCTCATGACTTAGAATAAAAACCCTGGGGGTCTTCTTAGACCCTCCACTCTCTGCCACCCTTGCAAATGAACTGTAGTTGAGGAAATATTTTAAAAATCATTTTTAAATCCAGTCTCCAGAGAGTGGGAGCTAGCCCTCACCCCCAGACCCTTCCCCCTTTGTAGAAAATACCAAGCTCTGGTGGTCGTGTAGGCCAACCAAATCCCACCTCCCTGGACCCACCCCTTACACAAAAAAAGCTTCCCTGGTTGTCTAATGTATTCATTTTTCATTTGATCAAGAGATCTAGAGAAACTCACCCCCAGCCCTTCTCCCTACAAGGTAAGCCAGGAGAAGAGCAGATGAAAAAGTAGAAAAAACACTCTGTACTCAATTCTGGAGCAATGTAAAACAAACTAGGGGCAATTTTCAGTACTGTGGGCAGCACTCAAATTACCTGGCTATACTCTAGTCATCTAGATTATGGCTGAATTATTAGCTCACAATTAGGGAATCATTTACTAGGCATCTTTGCCATAGACACAGAATGGGAGAAAATCCTTAATAAATCAGACCCTTAGCTGGCTAGAGCAGTGGTTCTCAACCGATGTGTCGCGACACACCAGTGTGTCGCCAAGAACACGCAGGTGTGTCACCACACTTCCCGGTCCCCCGCTAACCCAGCTGCTCCCCGGTCCCTCCTCCGCCCGGGCTTAAAATGCTGTCAGCCCGGGCGGAACATGGCAGGACAGCTGGAGGCATTGGCATCCGCATGGTCTCTTCTTCCCGCCCCCCCCCCCCCCCCCGTGGCCCGGAAGAGGAAGTGGTGAGCATCAGGTGCGTGCGCGGGAAGAAGAGACCACGCTAGTGTAGTCAGCGTCGGCCCGAAGAATAGAAGAGAGACGCGGCCGGAGGAATGAGCAGCGCGGCTCAGAGAAAATGAAGAAGAACGTCAACCCCCGCGCCGATGGGACTCCTCCTCCGCGAGGGCTGAATATAAAGGAGGTTAGGGTTGGGAGGAGGCTGCTGCTGCTAGTTCCGGGGGGGGGGGGGGGGGGGGGGGGGGGGAGAGAGAGTGAATGAGCAAGCAAGCATGTGTGTATGTGTGTGAGTGAGAGCCTGTATATTTATTGTATTTATTTATTTAAAGACTTTTATATACCGAAGATCATGTACTAGTACATATTGCTTCGGTTTACAGATAACCAGCATTAGAATTACCATATACATGGTGTACATAGAACAATAAACAATCAACAGTGCACATTTAATAAATAAGGTATACATTAAACAAGGAGTATTATGCATTAAACGTTAGATTTTACAGAGAACAATTAATGAATAAAGTATACATTGAACATGGCGTAATATGCAAGTGAAACATTAATATATATGGTGCATTATAGGTAGTGTGGTACTTTATTGGTAGCATGGGAATTTAAGTGAAGGCTTCAGTGAAGAGCCAGGTTTTCAGTTTCTTCTTGAATGTCCGCAGGCATAGTTCTAAGCGCAGGTCCGAAGGCAGATTGTTCCAGTGAATGGGACCAGCAATCGAGAAGGCACGTTTCTTCATTGACGACTTAGCAGGGGGGTACATAAAAGGGTGCCTAAATATATGTGTGAAATATATATGAACAAGAGTATGTCTGTGATTGAGAGCCTGCCTTTGAGAGAGAGAGAGCATGAATGTAAGTTTACAATTGGGAACCTATGTGTGTAAGTTTGTGATTGAAAACCTGTTTGGGTGAAAGAGTATGTGTGTATGATTGAGATCCTTTGTGTGTGAGAGAGATCATGTGTATGTATGATTAAGAGCCTGTGTGTATAAGTAAGAGAGAGAGCATGTGTGTCTGTGTGTGATTGAGAGCTGGTTTAGGTGAGGGAGCATGTGAGTACGTGATTGAAAGCCTGTGTGTAAATGAGAGAAAGAGAGAGAGCATGTGGTGTCTGTGTGTGATTGAGAGCTGGTTTAGGTAAGGGAACATGTGACTATGTGATTGAGAGCCTGTGTGTAAATGAGAGAGAGAGAGCATATTTGTAAGCATGTGAATGAGTCTGTGAGTGAGGAGAAAAAGACAGCATATGTGTGTGATTGAAAGCCTGTATGTGTAAGCTTGAAAAGATAGACAGCATGTGTGTAAATGTGTAATTAAGAGCCTATATAAGTGAGAGAAAAAGCATGTGTATATGTGAGTGACTGAGAGCATGTGTGTATAGGTGTGTAATTGAGAGCCAGTGTGAGAGAGAGCGCTGGTATGTGACTGAGAGGAGAAAGTTCCAAGCAAACCACCCCACCTCCTGCTAATTCAGAACAATCTCAGGACACCTGGATATCAAACGTTTCCAGGTATGCGGAGCATAAACATTTTGTATCCTTATTTTTCATTACTGGGGTCTTTGTGTCTGCTATTTTGAAATATTTTATTTTTATCTAGAAATGTTTTATATGAGTTTTTAATTATTGGATATTCCACTCATCAGCTGTTTCGAAATAATCTGTTCTTTTTGTTATGGTTTTAACTGCTGCTGATTTTATATTTCTTGATTTGTTTTATAAGGATGGGTGATGTTTCTTTTTTCCTTTATTACACTGCACACAGAGACTCTGGCTTGTTGCAGTTTCCAATTCAGTTTTTGTCTGCATGCTTCTAGTATGAGTTTTGGTCTCTTTATTCTTTGTTAGGTGAGGGTCAGTACATGTGATTCAGGTGAGGTTCTCTGCTGGCGTGTAGTTTCTGTGTAGGGCTCTATAGCAGCCTGACTTGGTCCGTTTTCCTAATAGGAGATGTATTGGTGTCTTAAGGCCTGGTGTAATATTTCAGTGTTGCCATTTCTTAGGTAAGGTAGTTACTGTTTAAGTGCTGGAAATTGGTGCTGTTTTGGTGTGGGATGTTTACTATTTATGCAATTTCTGTTCAGACAGAATATGTATCTTTTCCTTGTGTCATTTTAAACAATAAAAATAATTACCGGACCTTTACTTTTTATTTCCACCGTGAATTGTAATGAGCAGTGTGTCACACATGTGAGTGTGGCCTGTCCGGTGTGTCACGATGGGAAAAAAGGTTCGGAACCACTGGGCTAGAGCATATCTGGAAAATTTTGCTTCCAGACTAATAAAAAACAAAAGTAATGCCATGCTGGGTCAGACTAAGGTCCATAAGCTCAGCATTCTGTCTCTGACAGTGGCCAGTCCAGGCCATAATTAATTACCCATTAGATCCCCAATAGTTGATCAATTCATTGTATCACACTCCCAGGGATAAGCGCTGGCTTTCCTAAGTCTACCCAGCTAATAATTGTTTATGGACTTTTCCTTCAGGAACTTGTCCAATCGTCTTTGAACCTCACTATGCTATTTGCCTTCACCATGGTCCATGTCCTCAATAGCTTGATTGTGCACTGAGTGAAAACATGCTTTCTACTATTTCTTTTAAATTTGCAGGTTGCTAGTTTCATAGAGTGTTCCCTAGTCATAGTGGTGTTAGAGTAAATAACTGCTTTCTATTTATCTGCTCCACACCACTCATGATTTTATAAATTCATTCTATCCCCTCTCAGTATCTCTTTTCCAAGTTATAGAGCCCTAACCTGTTAAGCTTTTCTCCAAAAGGAAGCGTTTCCATCCCCTTTATCATTTTTGTCGCCCTTCTCTGTACCTTTACTATATCTGCTATGTCTTTCTTAAAATGAGGTGACCAGGACTATGCACAATACTCAAGATGTCATCGCACCATGGATCTATACAAAGGCATTATGATATTCTAAGTTTTATTCTCTATTCCTTTCCAACTAATTCCTAACATTCTATTTGCCTTTTTGACCATCACCACAAATTGAGCCAAAGATTTCAAGGTATTGTCCACAAAGACTCTGAAGTCCTTTTCCTAGGCGGTAACTCCTAACACAGAACCCAGCATCATATATTTATAGTTGGAATTATTTTTCTCTATGTGCATTAGTTTGCACTTGTCCACATTAAATTGCATTTCCCATTTAGAAGCCCCGTCTCCTAGTCTCAAAAAGTCCTTTGCGATTTTTCACAAACCATTGCTGTTTTAACAACTCAAAACAATTTTGTGTTATGTATAAATCTGTTCACCTCACTTATTGTTTCCTTTTCTCCAGATCATTTTTGAGTAGGCTAAACAGTATAGGTTCCATTCCAATAGAGACCTCTGGGGCACTCCATTAACTACCTTTCTTCATTCGGAAATCTGATCATTTAGTCTGTTTCCTGTCTTTTATCCAGTTATCAATCCACAATAGAACACTGCCTCTCATCCCATAACCTCCCAATTTCCTAAGGAATCTCTCAAGAGGGATTTGTTAGATGCTTTTCCGACAATCCAAATACCATATCAACTGACTCACCTTTGTTGAAAGTTTTTCACCCTCAAAAAAATCAAGTAAATTGGTAAAGCAAAACCCATGTTGACTTTCACCATTAAACCATGTCTATTTATGTGGTCAATGTTTGCTTTTATGAATAGCTTTGGTCATGTTGCTTAGCACAAACATCAGCCTCACCAGTGTATAGTTTTCTGGATCACCCCAGAGCCCTTTTTAAAAACTGGCATCACATTGGCCATCTCCTAGTCTTCAACTACAGTGGCAGGTTTAGTTGATAGGTTGCAAATTACTAGAAACAGGCCTGCAATTTTATTTTTTTTAGGTCCTTCAGGACTCTGGGAATGATACCATCTGGACCTGGTGATTTCTTATCCTTTAGTCTATCAAACTGAATTATTATATCTTCCAGTTTCACAGTGATTTCATCTAGTTACTCAGAGTAATCACCATCAAAAATGTTTCTAGTGAGAATATGCCTCAGTAAAGACATAGGCAAACAAATTCCTTTAGTTTTTCTATTTCTTTGTCCTCTCTTACCACCCTGTTTACCCCTCAGTCATCTAGCAGCCAACTGACTCCCTCACATGCATTTTGCTTCAAATGTACTTGAAAAAGTTTTTGTTTCTTGTTTTTCTCAGCTTCTTTTCAAATTCTCTCTTGGACTGCTTAATTGATTTTTTACATCTAACTGACAAGTGCTTATGCTTTTCCCTATTTTTCTCATTTGGGTCTGCTTTCCATTTTACTTTAATTGCTTCTTTCTCCTCATTATGCCTCTATATCGCTCCATATCGCTCCATGGTGAGACCCACACCTTGAATACTGTGTACAATTCTGGTCGCCGCATCTCAAAAAAGATATAGTTGCGATGGAGAGCTACAGAGAAGGGCAACCAAAATGATAAAGGGGATGGAACAGCTCCCCTATGAGGAAAGGCTGAAGAGGTTAGGGCTGTTCAGCTTGGAGAAGAGATGGCTGAGGGGGGATATGATAGAGGTGTTTAAGATCATGAGAGGTCTTGAACGAGTAGATGTGAATCGGTTATTTACACTTTCGGATAGTAGAAAGACTAGGGGGCACTCCATGAAGTTAGCAAGTAGCACATTTAAGACTAATCGGAGAAAATTCTTTTTCACTCAACGCACAATAAAGCTCTGGAATTTGTTGCCAGAGGATGTGGTTAGTGCAGTTAGTGTAGCTGGGTTCAAAAAAGGTTTGGATAAGTTCTTGGAGGAGAAGTCCATTAACGGCTATTAATCAAGTTTAGTTAGGGAATAGCCACTGCTATTAATTGCATCTTAGTGTTTGGTTCTTGTGGCCTGGTTTTGGCCTCTGTTGGAAACAGGATGCTGGGCTTGATGGACCCTTGGTCTGACCCAGCATGGCAATTTCTTATGTTCTTATTATTAAACCAAACCAGCAATTGGTTTGGTTTTCTTTTCACCTTTTTTAATGCATGGAATACATTCTGTCTGGACTTCAGTGGCAATTTTATATAGCATCCATGCCTCCTGCAAGTTTTTAACCTTGTGGATTGTGCCTTTCAGTTTTTTCTAACAGATTTTCTCATTTTCTCATAACCTGCCTTTTGATAGTTAAATGCTACTGTTACGAGCTGGTTTCGTGGACCCTTGTTTCTGCGGTAGATAAAGGACGAAAAACTCCTCGATGACTACTACCGTCAGATGGCGAGGCCTGTGGACGACGTGGCTCGAACTTCGCCCTGGAAGCACGTGAAACCCCCAGGAGGAGCCCCGTAGGATCACAGCCGCTGGGACTTAGGCGACACACAGAAGACAGAAGGTGGTCTGGATGCAGGCGCCTCCTGCAGGTCGTGATTTCCAGACGGCTGGCGCCTCCAGCAGGTCGTAAGAAGGTCTATGTGGGGAGTAGGGAAAATCCAACAAGCCCGGTCCCAGAGTCGGTACACAAACGTAGTCCGCAGCCAGTCCAGGGTCGAAAGCCAGATCGTGGTCCAAAGCCAGTCCAAGGGTCGAAGGTCCAGTGCGAGGTCCAAAGCCAGTCCGAATCAAAGTCCAAAGCGAGATCCAAGTCCAATCCGAAGTCAGAGTCCAAGAGGGGTCCAAATCCAATCCGAAGTCCAAACCAAAAGAATCAAGCAGCAGGGAAGGCAAAGCAGGAGCAGGACGAAGAACCAGGAACCAAAAGCGCAGATCCAAACTAACCTCGATACCAAGGCAAGGTCTGAGGGACAGACCTTGCCGTTAAATACAGGATCCAGGGGAAGTGCTGCAAAAGGGAGCCACGACACTTCCTGTCGTGGCCCCTTTAATAATAGTCTTCAGCCGCGCGCGCGGCCCTAGGCAGTCCGGGAAGGGGGCGGAGCACGGAGGGAGTCAGGAGCCTGCGGCCGGCCGCCTGTCGGCCCTGGCCGCGTGGGGAACATCGTCTGAGGCTCCCTGCACCCGCAGGAGTCCCCCTGGAGGTCCGACGCTGAGGGTGAGTGCCGGGTCCCGGCCGCGGACCGCCGCGACCGGCCGCCATGACAGTCGGCCCGGTCGCGCGCTTGCCGCGGCGGGCGGCATAACAGTACCCCCTCCCCCTAGGCCTCCCCCGAGAAGGCTTGGGCTTAGTCGGATGTTTCGGAGTGAAAGGTGTGAAGAAGCGATTTGTCCAAGATGTTCTTTAGCAGGCTCCCAAGAATTCTCCTCAGGCCCGAATCCTTCCCAAGAGAGAAGGTAACTCCCATGTCTTGCCACGTTTCCGAACATCCAGTACCCTCGTGTACCCTGTAGATGGACTCATCTGCAGACTGAAGCTGAGGAACCCCAGGCAGTTTCCGCGAAGGCCAGGTGAGGACCACAGGTTTCAAAAGAGACACGTGGAAGGAGTTATGGATGCGTAAAGTCGTAGGTAATCGAAGCTGATAAGTCACTGGTCCCAGTTGGCGAAGCACCGGAAAGGGCCCGATGTAGCGCGGAGCCAATCTCATGGAGGGAACACGGAGGCGGATGTGTCGGGTGCTCAACCATACCTTATCGCCAGGACGGATTTGATGTCCGGGCGTCCGGTGCTTATCGGCAAATGTCTTGGCCAGAAGAGCTGCCCGACGGAGCAGCCGCTGGGTACGGATCCAAAGCTGTTTTTATCTGAGCCGCCGTAAGTTTGAGCTGCCGGGGAAGGAACCGGTAACGGGAGCGGCAAGGAAGGTCGGGGCTGCCGGCCGAAGACGATCTGAAAGGGTGACGCTCCCGTAGATACACAAGCGTTGGAGTTGTGTGAAAACTCAGCCCAAGACAGAAGCGTTGCCCAATCATCTTGACAGGAATTGACATATAGGCGTAAAAACTGCTTCAAACCCCGATTTGTGCGTTCCGCCTGACCATTGGCTTGCGGGTGAAACGCGGTTGTAAAGTCCAGGGAAATACGAAATTTTTTACAAAGGTTACGCCAGTAATGAGCAGTGAACTGAGGGTCCCCGATCCGAAACAATGTGAAGCGGAAGTCCGTGAAATCTGAAGATATGGCGCATAAACAGCTGAGCTAGCCGGGAGCAGACGGAAGAGAGGGTAGAGGAATGAAGTGGGCCATTTTGGAAAAGCGATCCACTACTACCCATATACAGTGTTGCCTTCCGAGGATGGTAATTCCACAATGAAATCCGTCGAGATGTGTGTCCAGGGTCCTCGAAGGAATTGGCAATGGCTGCAAGAGTCCGTGCGGTCTTCCTGTAGGAACTTTATGTTGTGCACAAGTTGGACAGGATGCCACATATGCACGAATGTCTTTACCCATACCCGGCCACCAATAATATCGCTGAATACATGCCTGCGTCCGGGCTTGTCCAGGATGCCCAGATAGCAGCGAGTCATGTCCCCAAGCCAACACCTTGTTTCGTAGTCTCTTAGGCACCACCGTTTTCCCAGGTGGTACCGGTGAAGTTGCGGCCAAGCAGACAGGAGCTGGGGTCAATAATATGTTGGATAGGTTCCTCCGTATCCTCTTCCAAAAATGAGCGGGACAGTGGCATCTGCTTTAATATTCTTGCTAGCCGGACGATACCGTAGTTCAAAATCAATCGTGTGAAAAACAAAGCCCATCGGGCCTGACGAGGGTTTCAAACGTTGGGCTTTGTTGAAGATAAACCAGATTTTTATGGTCTGTGAAAACTGTAATCCGGTGCTACGCTCCCCTCCAGCCACTGCCGCCACTCTTCAAAAGCCAGTTTAATGGCGAGCAGTTCCCTGTCTCAATAGAATAATTTCGTTCGGCTGTTGAAATTTCCGAGAATAATAAGAGCAGGGATGAGAAGTTCCCGTGAGATCGTTTTGACTCAAGACGGCCCCTCCCTACCCCTTCAGCAGAAGCATCAACTTCAACTACAAACGGTCGTCTAGGATCTGGGTGTCGCAAGCATGGCTTCTTGAGAAAAGAGTCCTTGAGTGCCCGAAATGCCTCCTCGGCTTCAGGAGGCCAAACTCTGTTATTAACGCCTTTGCGAGTAAGGGCCGTGAGAGGTGCTGCTAGTCTGGAGTAGTTCAGGATGAAACTACGGTAATAGTTAGAAAAACCGAGGAAACGTTGCAAGGCCCGTAGTCCAGTAGGTTGAGGCCAATCCTGTATACATCTTAATTTGGATGGGTCATCTGAAAGCCTTCTTTCGAGATTATGTACCCCAAAAATGGTAAGGATTCTTGTTCAAAGATGCATTTTTTCGAGCTTGGCATAGAGGTGATTCTCTCTAAACGTTGTAATACTAGGATAACGTGTTGTCGATGCACCTGTAAATTCTGAGAGAAAATTAAGATATCATCCAGATAAACGACCACACATACGTATAACAGATCCCTGAATATCTCGTTAATGAAATGTTGAAATACTGCTGGAGCATTGGTTAACCCAAACGGCATGACTAGATATTCATAATGTCCATCTCTTGTGTTAAAAGCGGTTTTCCACTCATCCCCATTTCGGATTCGGACGAGATTATAAGCTCCTCGGAGGTCAAGTTTCGAGAAAATTTGGGCTCCCGTGTAACGATCAAAAAGCTCCGCTATGAGTGGTAGCGGATACCGGTCCTTTATGGTAATAGCATTTAGCCCACGAAAGTCTATACATGGGCGTAGAGTTCCATCTTTTTTTCCCACGAAAAAGAACCCAGCTCCAGCAGGAGATTTGGAGCGTCTGATGAATCCCTTCCGTAAATTGTCCCGAATATATTCAAGACATAGCTTGGGACTCTGGAGCTGATAATGGATAAACTCTTCCCCGGGGCGGAGTGGTACCGGGGATCAGGTTTGATGCCACAGTCATATTCACGATGGGGAGGTAAAATATCCGCAGCCTTTTTGGAGAAGACATCAGAAAATTGCTTTATATTGAGAGGGCAGACCCTCTAATCGGGAGGTGCAGATGAAACTATGCGATGAATTGGGTACAGAGATACATGTTTTCTGACAATTGGGACCCCAACCGATCAGAGCCATAGAAGTCCAGGTCGAACTGTGGATTGTGCTGCTGCAACCAAGGGATGCCCAGGACTATGGGGTGAATAGCCCTCTGAATGACATAGAATGAAATACTTTCAGAGTGGTTAGGAGAAATGTGGCAGTCCATCGGAACGGTGTGATGAGTTATCCTCCCCGGCAGGGGATCTCCATGGATGGAAGAGATAATCAATGGCTTAGGACATAAGCACGTAGGAATGTGTAGTTGTTGGACCACATCTTGAAGAATAAAATTCCCGCCAGCTCCTGAATCACTAGAGCTAATGCGGAGAATCGATGGTTGTCAAACCCCAAGGAAACATGCAGCGTGAGTGGGGGAGCCGGAGAGGTTGATGCCTAGGGTAACTCCCCCGATGGAGCCTAGGCTTGAAGTTTCCCGGACGCGTGGGACTCGGGCAATCAGATGACCTGCTTCTCCACAGTACAGGCAAAGCCCTGCTTTCCTGCGTCTTAGTCTTTCTTCTGGAGAAAGTGGACCCCGACCCAACTGCATGGGCTCTTCAGTAGATCCTTCAGGTTTTATTAGAGATTTGGGAAACCGGAAACCGGGCGATTAGCTGCAGCCCCCGGAATGTGTCTCCTCGTGCTAGATGCTTCTCTTGCTCTCTCTTGAAGACCGCCGGTCAATTCGGGTTACTAACTCGATGATAGAGTCCAAGGGTTGAGGTAATTCCCCGGGCGGCCATTTCATCCTTTATTCTGGGTGACAGTCCTTCCAGAAAATAGATCGAAGACAATTCTCTTCCCAGTGGAGTTCGGATGGCCAATGTCCTAAATTCAATGACATAGTCGGCCAATGGTCTTCCTCCTTGTCTGAGCTGTAGAAGTTTGGAGCCCGCGACCACTTGCCTTCCAGGATCGTCGAATACTGCTTGAAATAGTTCTAGGAATTTGGACAGGTCTCGGAGGACTGGATCTGAACGTCGCCAGTATGGAGAAGCCCACGCAAGGGCTTTACCCTCCAGTAATGATAAAATGTATGTGGTCTTGGTGATGTCATCTGGAAATAAGGAAGCTTGTAGCTGGAAATGCATACTGCACTGGTCGAGAAACCCCTGACAGGATCGAGAATCACCGGCATATCGCGGAGGGGTAGGTAGAGTAATCATATGCCGGGTATTACTTGGTACCACCGGAATCACAGGTGGCGGGGTAGCCTGAGCAATGGCCAATAGCGTCCATCCTGCGTTCAGTCTCATCCAAGGATGCTGCATGGATTCCAAGATGGCGCTGTTGTTCCATAACCTTCTGGGCTATGCCAGGAATAGCCTGCCGGGCTTGAGGCCTCTGCCGGATCCATGGCCTTGGTATTCTGTTACGAGCTGGTTCGTGGACCCTTGTTTCTGCGGTAGATAAAGGACGAAAACTCCTCGATGACTACTACCGTCAGATGGCGAGGCCTGTGGACGACGTGGCTCGAACTTCGCCCTGGAAGCACGTGAACCCCCAGGAGGAGCCCGTAGGATCACAGCCGCTTGGGACTTAGGCGACACACAGAAGACAGAAGGTGGTCTGGATGCAGGCGCCTCCTGCAGGTCGTGATTTCCAGACGGCTGGCGCCTCCAGCAGGTCGTAAGAAGGTCTATGTGGGGGAGTAGGGAAAATCCAACAAGCCGGTCCCAGAGTCGGTACACAAACGTAGTCCGCAGCCAGTTCCAGGGGTCGAAAGCCAGATCGTGGTCCAAAGCCAGTCCAAGGGTCGAAGGTTCCAGTGCGAGGTCCAAAGCCAGTCCGAATCAAAAGTCCAAAGCGAGATCCAAGTCCAATCCGAAGTCAGAGTCCAAGAGGGGTCCAAATCCAACTCCGAAGTCCAAACCAAAAGAATCAAGCAGCAGGGAAGGCAAAGCAGGAGCAGGACGAAGAACCAGGAACCAAAAGCGCAGATCCAAACTAACCTCGATACCAAGGCAAGGTCTGAGGGACAGACCTGCCGTAAATACAGGATCCAGGGGAAGTGCTGCAAAAGGAGCCACGACACTTCCTGTCGTGGCCCCTTTAATAATAGTCTCAGCCGCGCGCGCGGCCCTAGGCAGTCCGGGAAGGGGGCGGAGCCACGGAGGGAGTCAGGAGCCTGCGGCCGGCCGCCTGTCGGCCCTGGCCGCGTGGGGGAACATCGTCTGAGGCTCCTGCACCCGCAGGAGTCCCCCTGGAGGTCCGACGCTGAGGGTGAGTGCCGCGGGTCCCGCCGCGGACCGCCGCGGACCGGCCGCCATGACAGTCGGCCCCAGTCGCGCGCTGCCGCGGGCGGGCGGCCATAACAGCTACTGCAGTAGTTTTCCTTAATATTCGCCTTCCAGAGAGTATGTCAAATGTTATTCATTATGATCACTGTTTTCAAGCAGACTCAATACCTTTATCTCTTGTATCAAGTCCTGTGCTCCACTGAGAACTAGATCTAATATAGTTCCCTCTCTTGTCAGTTCCATAACCATGTAGCAAATTGATGACATCCAGGAACTTTACCTGCCTTGCATGCCCTGATGTGATATTACCAAATCAATACTTGGGAAACAGAAGTCTGCCATTATTATTGTGTTGCCCATTTAAAATCTCTGTTAGCATTTTGCATTGTGTTTCCTCATTCTGGCCAGGTGGGTGGTAATATATATCCACAAACTATACTTTTCCTTTTTACCCTTGGAATTTCTATCCATAAAGATTCCAGAGTGTAGTTTGTTCACTACAAAACTTTAGTCCTGCAAGACTCAATTCCATCCTTAACACATAGTGCCACACCTCCACCAATTTTATCTGCCCTGTCATGTTGATATTATTTGTACCCTGGAATCACCGTGTCCCATTGCTTATCCTCCTTCCACCAGCTCCTGAGATGCTTATTATTCCTAAATCTTCTATTAACGCCATACATTCTAACTCTCCAGTCTTATTTTGTAGATTTGGCATTCGCATGCAGACCTTTTAAAGTAGTTTTATTTGTATTTCTGTTTTTCTCTGTACCCACATCCTGCTTATTATCAGTTGCACACAATTGGAGTCATTTTTATCTACATGCTCCTTATTTAAATTCATCTGGGTTTTTTAACTTTTACAATCACCTTTCCATCAACAGATTTTAATCTACTTAGTTTGCCAGTATCCTTTGAAGTTACCTCCCTCTGATCCATAGACTGCTGAGCGACTGTAGACTCCCCACATATGTTCTAGTTTAAAAGTTGCTGTATTTCCATTTTAACAGTTAACAACAATTTCCTCATTCCACTCCAGTTAATGTGGATCCCATCCCAATGGAATAGGTTCCACCTTCCCCAGAATGTCCCCTAAAAACCTAAAATCTTCTTCCCTTCACCATCATCTCATCCACACATTGGGATTTTGGAGCTCTGCCTGCCTCTGTGGTTGTGCATGTAGAAAGAGAAGCATTTCTGAGAATGCAACCATGGAGGTTCTGTATTTAAATTTTTTACCTAAGAGCCTAAATTTAGCCTCCATAATATCCCTCCTGCATCTTCCTATGTCATGTACCTTGACAGCCTTCTCTCCCAGCACACTCTAAAATCATATATAGGTGGAGCATGAGATCCATTAGGCAGGTAAATCCTTACTTACCCAGCTGGATCCCTCTGAGCATTTTTCTACTAATGTTGATCAGGTCAGAATCAGATTGCCATTCTTCCCTAGTGATAGCTATGGCCTCTGTGGCAACTGTGGAGGCAGATGAAGAGTCGTGACGTCGAGGAGAGGAACTGTGTCTTCACCACTGGAAGCCTGCAGTCCCCCAGGAGGAGCCTGTAGGGACCCGGGCCGCTGGGACTTAGGTGGACCTTTTAGAGGTCAAGGAGTCGAGCAATCGGTGCAAGAGCTAACTGGGAGCTTCACCCCTGGAAGCCCGCGGTCCCCCGGAGGAGCCTGTAGGGACCCAGGCCACTGGGACTTAGGTGGGACCTTGGAACGATGGTCCAGAAGAAGTCCGAGGTCAAGTGCAGAGGTCGTCGCTTACCAGTCCGAGGTCACACACCAGGAATCACCGCTGCCAATTCCAAAGTCAGGAACCAGGAATCACTAAGATGAGACAGGAACCAAGAAGCAAGGGTCTGAAGCACACGAAGACTCACCGAAGCAAGCAGACTCGACTAACCTGAAATGTTGCCAAGTCAAGGAATGAGCAGAGGAAGTCTCCTTATATACTTCTCTGCTCTGGCTCATTGGAAACAGCTGTAGGTAGTTAAAGGGACAGATCCCTTTAAATCTAGTGAGGAGGTAAGGCCTCGCGCCTAGGATTGTGGCGGCCATCTGGATTCGCCTGACGCCGCGAGGAGGGAGCAGGGTTGGCTCCAAAGCCTGGCAACCATCGCAGACACTCGCGCCGGCGCGTGGGGACCACAGGCCTCAGCCTCCCACGATTCATCCTGGAAGCCCGCGGTCCCCCGGGAGGAGTCTGTAGGGACCCGGGCCACTGGGACTTAGGTGGGACCTTGGAACGATGGTCCAGAAGAAGTCCGAGGTCAAGTGCCAGAGGGTCATCGCTTACCAGTCCCGAGGTCACACACCAGGAATCACCGCTTGCCAATCCGAAGTCAGGAACCAGGAATCACTAAGATGAGACAGGAACCAAGAAGCAAGGGTCTGAAGCACACGAAGACTCACCGAAGCAAAGCAGACTCGACTAACCTGAAAAGTTGCCAAGTCAAGGAATGAGCAGAGGAAGTCTCCTATATACTTCCTCTGCTCTGGCTCATTGGAAACAGCTGTAGGTAGTTAAAGGGACCAGATCCCTTTAAATCTAGTGAGGAGGTAAGGCCTCCGCGCCTAAGGATGGCTGCGGCCATCTTGGATTCGCCTGATGCCGCGAGAAGGGAGCAGGGTTGGCTCCAAAGCCTGGCGACCATCGCAGACACTCGTGCCGGCGCGTGGAGACCCACAGGCCTCAGCCTCCCACAATCCATCCTGGAAGCCCCGCGGTCCCCCGGGAGGAGCCTGTAGGGAACCCGGGCCACTGGGACTTAGGTGGGACCTTGAACGATGGGTCCAGAAGAAGTCCGAGGTCAAGTGCCAGAGGGTCGTCGCTTACCAGTCCGAGGTCACACACCAGGAATCACCGCTTGCCAATCCAAAGTCAGGAACCAGGAATCACTAAGATGAGACAGGAACCAAGAAGCAAGGGTCTGAAGCACACGAAGACTCACCGAAGCAAGCAGACTCGACTAACCTGAAAGTTGCCAAGTCAAGGAATGAGCAGAGGAAGTCTCCTTATATACTTCCTCTGCTCTGGCTCATTGGAAACAGCTGTAGGCAGTTAAAGGGACCAGATCCCTTTAAATCTAGTGAGGAGGTAGGCCTACGCGCCTAAGGATGGTGGCGGCCATCTTGGATTCGCCTGACGCCGCGAGAGGGGAGCAGGGTTGGCTCCAAAGCCCGGCGACCATTGCAGATACTCGCGCCGGCGCGTGGGGACCACAGCCTCAGCCTCCCACGATCCATCCGATGCTGCCTACGCGGCAGCCCGCTGTGGCCAGGTCAGTGTAGGGGGGACGAGGGTCGCGGTCGTCCGCAGCCACGGAACACACAACACAAAATAGCCCTAATCTTTAGTGCATGACAGATTTACAACAGAGTCATAGCCAGGCAAGTGTGGCACCTATGGCTAAGTGAAAACTGTGCCCTCACCAATTACACAACACATGATAACACATGACACAACGAGTTGGGAAAGTCTGTTAAATGTTTGTACAGCAATGCCCATGACTGTATAGGGTATGAGGTGCCCTCAGAAAACCTTCGCCTTGCACCTCCACCCCACACACCAACACCCTCCTCACACACAATAAAAATGAAGTTTATAATAACAGATTTTACATGAAAAATGGTATTCAAAGTTTAGTCTTCTGAGGTAAAAATATCACTTACAATATGTATATTATATTTGCATGCACTGCTGAGGAGCCAACCAGAAAACCCGCAAAAAAGCAAGATACACTTGGAACTCATATGGTATTAGGCCTACTGTAATGCGTCTTGGGCATGTGCATGGCCTTCAGAGAGCCACAAGAAAATAGAATTACAATGTGTTGTGATGTTGTGTCTCCCATCACAACACAATGAAAGTAAACTTTCTATATCAAAACCAACACAAGCTACCAGCATTCAAACCAATCAATACCAACCTCGTTCCCTTGTACAGTAACTCTACAACCAACAAACATTCAAGGAAACCTCTTGTTGCATGGTTTCTGTTGTGCAGTGGCTAGCTGAGCGTCAGCCTCTGTCTTGGCTTGACCCTATGTGCTAGCTCCCGCGTTTTATTCTTTAATTTGCTTTACCAAACTTTTCTTTTTTTCTTTTTTTATATATTTTTTCTATATCTTCTTTAGAACAGTGCCTTATTGTGCTCCCGTTATGCGGGTCAGACCCAGTTTTTACTATAAGTTTTTGTTTAAACAGTCCACTTAGCTTAATGTCTGCTTAATTATTGCCGCTGCTGTTAGGGGTCCTCTTCCGCTTGCCCGACATGGGCCATGTTTCGGCAGCTAGCTGCCTGCTTCAGGGGCCACGGTGAACCTTTCTGGTATCCAGGTTTTACGGATTTGCCATCAAGAAAGCACTTGACTCTGCTAAAATATTTAAAAATGAGTCGGTTTTCAACCTACATTACATTTACTAATACAATACCACTATTCAAGTATATCGGTACTTACTATTGCTGCGTCTGAAAACTTTACGTGAGTGGCGCCTTCACTTTGAAATCCGGCATCTCTCTCTATCCCCACTTTAATATGGCTTTTTCTAAGCCGTCCCCTTAGCCAATCACTTTGTCCTCCTCGGATCCTGGGTGCTAATAAGGATTTTTAAAAATTCCCATTATCCATACCTGGAAACTTTTGATTTCTAGAAGCCCTAAAATTGCCGTGGATTAGCAGGCAGGAAGGACATGGGAATCAGTCTCCCACTCACATACTGTCTCTCACTCTCACTCACATATACATATGCTCTCTCTCTCCCACATGCATGCTTTTTCTTCCACATACATGATCTCTCCCACACACATACACATATGCTCTCTCCCACACATACACACATTCTGTCTTCTACCATCATGCTCTCTCTCCCACATACATACACATATGCCTCTCTCTGTTTCCAATTGTTCAACTGGTATCCCCAGGTAGACTTTCCTCCAGAGGACCTTTTCAACCCTGTGATTACATCCCGAGGGCTATTCCTCTCGGGTTGTATGAACTGGTAACCAAAGAAATTTCTCAGTCTTCTAACTAAGCAATTATCTTTATTAAGTAAAAAGTAGGAAATAAGAGGCAACACACATGTTCTCTCTCTCACTCTCCTACACGCATGCTGTCTCTCTCACTCTGCACTAAAGCAGCAGGCAAGCAGCAGTCTCCTTCTTCAGCTCCCATGGCCAAGGGAACAATTTCCCAGCCATGGGGAAGACCTAGCTCTGTCTTTGAGCTCCTTCTGGCAGGGCAGGGCGCACGCCTCCTCCTCCTCCAAAACAGCATGGCCCTGCCGAAATTGACAGTGTGGACTGCAGGGCTATAGTAAGTGGAAATTCCATAGCCTCTTTCTACACACACAGCCTCTCATTCATACCCCCTCTCACACTTACACACACAGGTTCTGTTTCACATACATAACCTCTCTCTTCCTCACTCACAGGCTTCTGGCTCTCATACACACACACAAACCACACACACACACACACATATATACAGGGTTCTCTGGATCTCATACACATCCAGACACAGACACAGGCTCTCTGGCTTTCATACACCCATCCTCAACAGTTTTGCTTATCAGTCCCTAACAAACTTGTTCCCTAGTTCCTGCTCCCCTTCTAGACTCCCACTCCCCAGTACTCTTGCTCACAAACCCCCTCCCCCTTTCACAACCCCCACTCCCCAGCACTCTTGCCTCCCAAGCCCCCTCTCCCCAGCAGTCTGAAATCAAAGGATCACAGCCTTCCAGCGCAGGCTGCGTCCTCCCTCCCAGCTGCTGTTGCCTGAATGATGTCATCAGGCGCCGACAGTCGAGGAGTATGGTGCCATATGGCGGCACTATGGCACCTTTCGGTAGTGGGCCCCTATGGCCATAGCATACTGTGACTGTGGATATTACAGACAATTGAGGCAGTGTGCATATAAATATATTTCAAGGCATATTCATTAAGGGCTATTCTGAAAACTTGATCAATTTTCAAGAACCAAAGGGTTTAAAACTCCTGCGGAAAGAACCCCAGTTGATTTCTGGTTTTCCCTTTCATTTCTTTGCAACTGTGGTAGGGGTGGCCAAACAGTTCTAGTTCTAGTTTTCAGGATATCCATAAGGATAGATATGCTTGAGATTGATTTTATTGTGCTGCTTCTATTGGCATGCAAATCCATGCCATGCATATTCATTATGGATATCCTGAAAACGAGACCTCTTTATGGCATTTGAGGATGGAAGTTGGCCACCCCTGAACTAGGCTTTCCTGTGCATTTATTGCAGCTTTTATGGAAATAAGGATGTGTATTACTTTGAAACAAAGAATGAGCAAAGATCAGCATTTTGCTCAATGTTTTCACTGCAGTATATCTGTTGGAGAGAAAAAAGCTGGGCATCTGGCAAATGCTGGTATGCACCTGAAGAAGTAGCACCTGCTAGCAATGGCATCAGGCGAGGGTGGCAGTACTACTGCCACGCCAAGTAAAAGGGGTTGATCCCTTTACTCAGGTTGATCCCACAGTCACTTCCAGCAGTCAGGTGGCAAGCCATCAGTCTCCAGCCATGCGTCTAAATGTGGCAATCTATCGTAGAGGGGATGATGTTCCATAGCATTGTCTCTGGGCAAAAGGCAGCCTCCAAAGCAATAAGAAGGAAGAAATGATTGTCTTTGATGAAAAAGCCCTGCAAATAGTAGAGAACATGGGGGTTAAGTGTCTGCCGCATGTGTTAGCCCCCATATACAAAGTCTCCTATTACTTCAATTAGTAAGTCTAAGTAGATCATTCAACACCCTGTATAACCAGCACCATAACTGCATGCAGATGCAGCTGGCTAAGGTAGAAGTAAATATCATGCATTTCACCAGCATTAGGGATGTGAATCGTGTCCTCGATCGTCTTAACGATCGATTTCGGCTGGGAGGGGGAGGGAATCGTATTGTTGCCGTTTGGGGGGGTAAAATATCGTGAAAAATCGTTAAAAAATTGAAAAAAATCGAAAAAACCGGCACATTAAAACCCCCTAAAACCCACCCCCGACCCTTTAACATTAAATCCCCCACCCTCCCGAACCCCCCCCCAAATACTTAAATAACCTGCGGGTCCAGCGGCGGGCCGGAACGGCAGCGGTCCGGAACGGGCTCCCGCTCCCGCATCTTGTTGTCTTCGCCGGCGCCATTTTCCAAAATGGCGCCGAAAAATGGCGGCGGCCATAGACGAAAAAGATTGGACGGCAGGAGGTCCTTCCGGACCCCCGCTGGACTTTTGGCAGTCTCGTGGGGTCAGGAGGCCCCCCACAGCTGCCAAAAGTTCCTGGAGGTCCCAGCGGGGGTCAGGGAGCGATTTCCCGCGCGAATTCGTTTTCGTACGGAAAATGGCGCCGGCAGGAGATCAGCTGCAGGAGGTCGTTCAGCGAGGGCGCCGGAACCCTCGCTGAACGACCTCCTGGCAGTCGATCTCCTGCCGGCGCCATTTTCCGTACGAAAACGATTCGCGGCGGGAAATCGCTCCCTGACCCCCGCTGGACCTCCAGGAACTTTTGGCCAGCTTGTGGGGTGCCTCCTGACCCCCACGAGACTTGCCAAAAGTCCAGCGGGGGTCCGGAAGGACCTCCTGCCGTCCAATCTTTTTCGTCTATGGCCGCCACCATTTTTCGGCGCCATTTTGGAAAATGGCGCCGGCCGAAGACGACAAGATGCAGGAGCAGGAGCCCGTTCCGGACCGCTGCCGTTCCGGACCGCCGCTGGACCCGCAGGTTATTTAAGTTATTTGGGGGGGTTCGGGAGGGGTGGGGGATTTAATTTAAAGGGTCGGGGGTGGGTTTTAGGGGGTTTTAGTGTGCTGGGCTCACGATTCTAACGATTTATAACGATAAATCGTTAGAATCTGTATTGTATTGTGTTCCATAACGGTTTAAGACGATATTAAAATTATCGGACGATAATTTTAATCGTCCTAAAACGATTCACATCCCTAACCAGCATTATCTGGATTAGCACAAATGTTAGGCATGCTTAACTCTCCGATAGTACATTGGTGAGATTTGGTCAAAGCATTGGGCTAGCAGCAGTTCTAGTGAGGACATTGCATTGTGCATAGCCCCCGTACCTTGTACACTATTTTATTAGCCATAAGAAAGATGCTGGAGGGTTGACAGCTATACCGGAGAGGCAGGAGAACTGAGGCAACTTTCTTTGTGCCCGATGGTAGTGCAAATATAGCAAAGGCAATAGAAAATGAGGGCATTCAGGATAACCATTGCTTTGCACATTTGCTGCACAAGACATTGAGGGATGACCTAGGGCTGGGGCGCAATAAGATGGGAAACTATTCCTGAAGGACATAATAGAAAGGTGCAGGAAGATAGCAGAGGGCATTTCCGTCAAAGCATGAAGGTGGGGCAGCTTTCTACGAGAAGCAGGAATAATTTGAGATGCCTCAGAAGCATCTGATTCAAGATCTTGGCACGTGCTGGGATTCCATCAATATGATGCTGCAGAAGTTAGGGAAGCAGCAGACACCTCTTCTTGATTTGTTTCTAGAAACAGATGTAGGTGTTTTGCTCACCCTCTGGCCATCATGATTGGGTAGTGATTACACAACTGGTACAAATTCTAAAGGCCTTCAAGGATGCCACGGAGGGGCTGAGCACCAGAAGCACCATCCTCGGTGAGGGTCGTCCCTACAGTAAATATTCTGGAGGAAAGGTTAGTGGGCACCCACGAGCAGAGGGAATGGAAGGAGAGGGTGTTGCAGTTTCTGGACTCTTTTCAACAGGAAGTGCAAGAGAGACTGAAACCGTTGACTAAAAACAATACATGCATGTTTGCCACATTTTGTGATCCATAGAAGAAGAGAGCCTCACACTCCAGTCCCAGCATCTCACATTCATGAAGGAGTCAAGGAGATGTTGGTAGATAGGGGTTGTGGAACAGGAGCGCCAGAGGCAGAGACACAATGGAGGATATAGCACAGGGAAAGTGATCACCTCAGAGAGTAGTGCAAGTATACAGCACCCTAACAGCTGCTACTTCTTCCTCCACCACAATATGCCAAAGCCAAACTGCCCGCCAAAGAGCCATCTCTCCTGACATTGACACATGCCATAGGTAAAGCAGCTGGCAAGAGAGAACCATGCCCCTCCCAGCACAACGGACCCTAGGAGAAATTTCAGTGACACCCTATTTTACAGAACCATGAGGAGACAGACACAGATGTGCTGACATATTGGATACATGTCTCAGACTGGCAAGATCTAGCCAAGATGCCTCAGCACTATCTTTCCTGAAAAGCAGCCCTTGTGCCCAGTAAACGTGCTTCTCGATGAGAGGGGACACGATGAGCCCTCATCACTCAAGGCTAAAGCCAGAGTTGATGCATTTTTTTGAAAATCTATCTGCCTTTGCTTGAGTTCCAAAATGTCCATGCAAGTGGCAAGATGAATAAAAGCACCTTGATGGTCTTGCTGCCACATGCCTATCTACCATACCCCTGATATTCTACCATGGAGGTCTTATTGCTACCACTCTGCCTACCTGCTATGACCCAGATGGCACACTTAGGGGACTTACTGCTACCACTCTACCTACCTGCCAGGCCCATCATATACCACTGTTTAGTCTTGCTGCTTCTGCTCTGTCTACCTGCCATGCCCAAATTATCTCCTTATGGATCTTACTGCTACTGCTCTGGTTATATGTCAAGCCACAGATGCACCATCTTAGGGGTCTTACAGCCATCATTTCCCCTATCTTCTATGCTCCAAATGTAACGCAGAGGGTCTTGCTGCTACTGCTCTGCCTAACTGCCATGTCCCAGATGTACCATCTAGAACCTTATTGTACCTACCTGCTATGCCCCAGATCTACCACCTTGGGGTTCATACTGTTAATATGCCTACCTGCCATTCCTATTTTGTACCAACATGGGAGTTTGGTACGTCCATGTTAATGCTGTGGATCTCAACCTAGTTCTTCCAACCTGTTTGTTTTGTTTTTTTGTTTTTTGTTTTTTTGGGGGGGGGTGATACTAGGATGTTTTTTCCCCAGAGAAAATCATGAGAAAAGATTTAAAAATACAAGTTCTTCTCTCATCCCAACTCTGTTATGGTTTCTTCAGTTGTGTTCTATCCCTTTCCAATCCTAACCAAAGTTGTCGTCCCACCTGTTTGTTAGTTTGGTTATAGCTGGGGTGTTTTATCCCTAAGAGAAAATGTGAAAAAAGGAAGAAAAAAATACAAGTTTCTCATCTCCCCCCCTCTCTTTTGTGTGTGGTGTGTGGGTGTGTGTGTGTGTTTTTGTTTTGTTTTTACTTGTCAAGGCCTGTCTAGGGCAGTTATGCTGTTTGTGATTCAGGCACATTCCAGGCCTTGGTGGGTTAGACAAGTCTGTACTGTTTGCAATTTCCTACACTGTATGCCTTGGGAGTATAGGCATCTTTGTGATATGTTGATTCTTCCACACTGTATGCCTTGGAGGCTTTGATGCCTTTATAATGTTTGCAATTCCATTTATGTGCCTTAGGGGATCAGAGCTCATCAGTATATATTAGTGCTACATTCATCACAGTTCTAATAAGAAACAGATGACATTTTATCTGATTTAATGAGCCATTTGCAGTTTCTCTGTACTGGGCTGGTGTTCATAACACATGCATGGGCTTGATCTTTACAGTTTGACACAAGCATGTGCTAGTCCCACAAGTAGAAGTCAACCACATTCCTCCTACTAAGACAGGAATCCCATAATCTGACTGTCTTTGAGTTTCTGAACAATTCCCTTCCTTGTTGACTCTTGGTCTTGCTTGGCCATAACATTGCTTTGCACACATGCTGCACTTCCTCCTCAGGCTTTTGATACTGCTTCCTCTGTCTCAGCCCTTGAGGTATACTTTCATGGTTTTTATGGGTGCTCTTCTCACTAAATTGCTTGATCCTACTATTTCAGTTTTTTTTAATAATCTCTAGCATCACTGCTGCCACTGCTGCTGCTCCAAGCCAGTGCTGGTACCTTAGGTGTTTCACCGCTGCTCTTGCTCTGGCATCTGTTCTTTGCATGCTTGCTGCACTACTTCTCAGGCCCTTCATGATACTCCAGATACTGCTTGATCTTTACAGTTTGATAGAAGCATATGCTATTGGTAGAATTAACCAGGTAGCCACACTCTAACTGGGACACACATCCCTCACTCTGGTTTTCTTGTATCTTCTGCCCAATTTTCCTTCCCCTACAATACTTGCTGACTCTTACTCTTGTCCTAGCCATCCATTGTTTTGCATTCCTGCTGCACCACTCCTCAGGCTTTTGATATATTCTTCTTCCTCATGCCTCAATCCTTGAGGTCCACCTTGGTGGATTTTTGGCTATTCTTCTCACAGCATTGCTTTGCTCCTAACATTTCTACTTTAATTACCAGCATCACTGCTGCTGCTTCAAGCCAGTTTTAATACCTTACAGTGTGTCCTCTGCTACTCCAGTTGTCTAAGGAGTTCCTTTCAAATCCCTTCCTCTATGGTACTGACTCTTGCTCATGTCCTGGGCATCCAGTGCTTTACACAGGCAATACCCTCCCAGTTATTTTTAATTGTTTCATATTCTCTTAGAAATTTTCTTAAAACTCCATTTTTTTAATGATACTTAAAATTATTGGTCTTATCCAGTATTTAACCTTTGATGGATATACCACAGCAAAAGGCAAGCTCTGCAGAACTGCAACATCCAGAACCACCAGGACTATGCTCCTCCATGATTACTGCTTCTGAGGTAATGGAGACAGTATTTGCAAAGACTGATTTGCACCCCCTAAGCCATGGACTGGTTGATATAATTTTCTAAAATGGTGCTGGCTGGTCTTTGCCCATATCATGTGATGGGCCAAAGTTTGGTCAGTACCATTTTGGAAAATGGTGTCAATGAACCCAGAACTAGGAGTGTTCTAGGCCACCACTATGATCTGGGTGATATGGGAGGGTAATGGTCACTAGACAATCCCTCATAAGTTAACTGGATAAACATATCTAGCTAACTTTAGAGGGATAATTAGTGGTGCAGCTGCACTATTGAATGTAAATGGCTATCTTAAAGATAGCTGGATAAGATTACATGGCTAACTTTAGCACAGCTCTTTAGCATGACCAGAATAAGCCGTGTGTGTTATCCAGCTAACTCTGAATATTAGAGTTAGCCAAATAACTTATCTGACTAACTTAACTCCTCCCAGAAACATTCCTAGAACACCCTTATGTTACTGATGAAATTTTAGCTTCATAATGAGTTATCTAGCTAATGTTTAGCTGGATAAGTGCTCAAAATATTAAAAAGTTGACACTTAGCCAGATAACTTGTGAGCTATCTGGCTAAATGCCTCTAAACAGGGTAATCAAAGTATTTTGGAATAAAAATGAATTGAGACTTTATTAAGGATTAATTTTTTTAGAAAGCACAAAGCAACATCATCTCTTTTCATCCAAGGGTATTATGGAAAGTAACAATACAGAAAGGTGTCCCTTCAGAATCATGCACATGATAGGCTCATAAGTATTTGGATTACTCTTTCAATTGCAGAGTTTTAGGAATAAAAGACTTCAATGTGTACTTTCCAGCCCAGTTCAAATAAAAGATTCAAGATTCATAACATTAGCTCTTATCAATGACTTTTGCAAGTTGGCACACCTTGTTAACCCTAAAGAAGAACCCAGAGCCTGTCCCTTTGCTGGAAAGGAGTCATTGTCACTGAGGATAATGGATGGTGTAAAAACGTTAGAAGATTTGTTTGATGGCCTGCTTGCGATAAGTTTCTCAAGAGCTCTTCTGCACTATAGCCTTAGAAAAAAATGTATTCCCAAGGATGAAGGTTTTGTTTTGCTATCAGTTGATCTGCCATCTGACTTTTTAAAGTTTGCATCACCTATTTGGCCTTATAAGTACATAGACATAGTGAAATTATTGCATTTTGTCTGTTAATATTCAAAAGACGAATAAACCATGTTGATTCAATATTAGGTAAACACTTTGTGTGTATTTCATCTTAAAGATTATTTTGTATAGCTCTTGTATCTTTTAACCCAGTCATATGGATCTCCATTTAAAACAAAACAAAACAAAAACTATGAAATGGCACCTTTATCTTTGTTTTCAGTTTAAATGAAATCACCAGGGTCTGTTTGTAACAGAATTAAGCTGCAGTAGTAGTAAATCCATTCTGCTTTAAAGTATATTAGCTTTTTATGATACAATTACATGTTACAAAGATAATAAAAATACATTCAAATGCTTTTATCGAGTGCCAATTAGTGCTGGATAGATGGGGGGTGGGGGTGGGGGGGGGGGGTTGATATGAATGCTTGTTCTTGGAATCTGGACTAAGATCAAATTCATTTTACATAGGCCAGCTTTGATATACTTTAAGATTATGCAGAGGAAAAAAAATGTGTTTTGGCTTGCTCATTCATTTTATAGAGCACCTCCATTCAGTTCCTTAGTTTGAAACAAAACCATTTTCCTTGTTTTATTTTTGTATTTGTTTATCATTAAAATCTCTCTCTCTCACTTTCAAATTTATGTGGCTGTTTTTGCATGTGGAAGGCTTTTAAAATCTACTACTTAGACCATTTGATACAGTGAGCAGCTTGCTTGGGAGCTCCTGCTCATCTCCTGAAGATTGTTTTTATTTTGCTCTTCTTAATTTTCTGCTATGAGTGCCAAAAACCCTGGGAAGCGATCTGTCACTAAAATGTGGGCCGACAAGACAAAACAAAAAGCGATGGTGCCGGATAAGGAAGGTCCCAAGAAAAGTACTCACAGTGCACGGAACATTTCCTCCTCCAATGAGGATCTTCAAGACCATTCTCAGGTACTCTCAGCATCCAGGAAAACATTTAAACAATATTTTGATACTTTTTCTAAGAAAATGGTGAAAAGTATTGATTTAAATTGACTTTCATGGTGGAAAAGTGGCCACCTTAGTGGCATCGGTAAAGGAACACGAAGAAAGACTGGAGAGTCTGGATGTTCGTGTGAGCGATTTAGAAATCACATATACAGATTATGGTCGAAAGATAGAAAGTTTGGAGAGATCATTAAAATCTTTACAAGACAAAGTGGAAGACCTTGAGAATCACAGCAGATGCAATAATATTCGCATAGTGGGCCTACCTGAGAAATTGGAGGAGAATGACACACTAAATTTAATTGCAAAATTGCTTCTTGATCTCTTGGGCCTTACAATGAAACATGACCGGCTTAAAGTAGACAGAACCCACAGGACCTTAGCTCCTCAGCCAGTTCCTCTGGGTAGGCCCCATGCTATTGCTGTGCGTTTACATAATTTCACCGATAAACAGAGGATATTGGAATTGGTGTGTAGTAAGAAAGAATTATTTCATCAAGGGAAGCACATATAATTTTTCCCGGTACCAGAGTTATGGAGACGTAAAATGCCATTTACAGGAGCACTGTCTGCAATATTATATGCAGTTTCCTGCGAAGTGGATTGTGATGCAAGGTGAACAGTGGCTTTTCCAAACACCCTATAAGGTGTCGTATTTCTTCAATCACTTTCGTCTCCAGGCAATGATTCTCTTGGTTGATTTTTTCTCTGCAGATGGCAACTCTCCCCTCCAACTCTTGAGATGGGCGGGATGCCTGAATACCAAAATAGCTGAAGAAGCAGTTGCTTCCCAGGTTTTTCTTTTCTAATTTTTCTTTTTTTCACTTTTTACTCTTTTCAAAGTTTTGTCTTTTTGACTCCTGGCTACGTGTTTGCGTTTCTGGTACCACAGTTTCTGGTCTGACAACACTTCTACAATGGTTTTATTTTTCAGCATCTCCTGTTTTTCTGTTTTATTTTTTACTTTTTACTATGTACAGTGACTTTTTCTGCAGACTCACTACTGTTCTTCTTCCTTGAAGCTTGTGTATGCTGAAGGAAAGAGGACTATGGTTTTTTGTGTCACTGAAGACTTTTCCTTCTGTTCACAGTTTTTTGGACTATTTTTGGCTTTGATGCTTTGTTTACCATATTTTCTTTGTTTCTTTTTCATATGTGAGGGATTTTTCTTTTAGCTGCAGTGGTTCTGAGCTTGGCTCTTTAGCCTGCTTAGTGATGCAAAAAAATTGGGGTGTTTTACAAGCATTGTGGGGATTGGGTTGGGGGATGGGGGTTTTTGAGGGGTTTGATGGTTGGGGAATGTTTTTTGTTTTCTTTTTGTTTAAAGAAATAGCTGAAAAAATAGATGCCATATTTCTGTTATATATCCATAAGAACATAAAACATGCCATACTGGGTCAGACCAAAGGTCCATCAAGCCCAGCATCCTGTTTCCAACAGTGGCCAATCCAGGCCATAAGAACCTGGCAAGTACCCAAAAACTAAGTCTATTCCACGTTACTGTTGCTAGTAATAGCAGTGGCTATTTCTACGTCAATGTTTGGTAAAATGTTTATGTTCATTGAATATTTGTAATTGACAAAACAGGCATAGATGTCTTGGTTCTAATTTTTTTTCTATGTGCATTCCATGTTCTCTTTTTCTTATCCTTTCTTTCTGGGTCTTGTATACCTAATTATGTGACAGGTTTTCTTACATGAACCTTCTAATATCTTTGTTCTGATAAGATATGTCTAACTCAGGATTGAAGATTGTTTATCTGAATGTATAGGGTCTTTCTAATTTATTTATATATTATATATTATTGAGTTTTATATACCGTCATTCGGTAGAGCCATCATAACAGTTACAGATTATGTATAACTTAGTAGTTAAGCAACAGTAAAAAACCAAGTGAACAGTACATATTTTTCTTCGCAGTTTGTGCAACAGTAAACCAATGTTAACAATAGTAGATATGAAAATGTTTCAAGTTCAGAAATCATTACTAGGTTGGAAGGGAGGGAGAGGAGGGAGAGAGGAGGTTCTGGGTGAGAGCAGGTAATAAGAGGTTTATAGATGTGAGTTCAGTTGGAGTTGGGAAGATCCGAGGTCTGAGAGTCAGTGAAGAATTTGCGGAACATAAAGTTTTTAGGTCCTTTTTGAATGTTTTCAGGTTGTGCTGGGTTCTTAGTGCTTTAGGAAGGGTGTTCCAGAGTTTAGGGGAGGTGATGGAAAAAAGCTCTTTCTCTCCCATTAAATGGAAGAGAATATTGCAGTATAAGTGTAAACAAGAGGCATATCGTTTTTATGCAGTAGACTCATATATCTAAATTTGAACATGAAATTTGAACATGAAAGTTGGTTGCAGGATGGGTTGGTTCTGTCTCTGTGTCTTCTTACACTACTAAAAGTAGGGGGACCTGTGTATTGTTAAATAAAAACTTGCCCTTATCCATCAGAAAGTCCTTCAGGGACCCTAAGGGCCAGTACATAATTACTGAGGGTGATCTCTATGGGAAAGACATTTTGGCCTGGATTAATCAAAATGCGATAAGTATCAATGTGATAGCAAAAGGGGTGTGTTTTATGCTAATTATCTATATGAAGAGCTAAGTTAGCACAAATTGTGATAACATTTTCAGATAAGTGCCATATCTGTGTATTTCCTGCATACAACCACTGGTGAGAGAGAGAGAGAGAGTGAGAGAGAGGAGACGAGGAGATAGAGAGAGGAGAGGAGAGAGACCGAGAGGAGAGAGAGAGGAGAGAGAGAGAGAGAGCGAGAGAGAGAGAGAGAGAGAGAGAGAGAGAGAGAACCTAGCTATAATGTCCTCTCCCTAGATAGGTATTGTATCCCTATGGGAGGCCCACCTAGTAACTCGAGGTGAAGTTTAGATATTAGTGTAGGGGGTTAGGGGCCACTTTGGCATTCAACGTAAGACGTACGATCAGAACAGTGGTCTCTTGTGAAGATGTGATGACCTTCGGAGTGAGGAAACTCACTCCAAGATGATATTTGTGCAAGGTTCTCTCAACCTAGCTTGATGGACTCTCTACCTGGGTAACATTACTGGTGTACCCCGCCCTGCGGGCCACTACCATCTCTACCAACTTCGTGCATTCCGTAGTGTTAGCCATTCCCCATGTTCTTTGATATCCCTTGTTAACAATCCACATATTTAAATGTTTAATGTATTTGACAAAGATAACGCATGAGTTCCTGCAAATTTTGGTTTAAATGTAAACCGATGTGATATGTAAAATCGAACACCAGTACATAAAATAAATAAATACATAAATAAATAAATAAATAAATACCCTTAATGACTGAATTGTTTAACTTCTTAGGTACTCCTGGTGCTTCCTTTTGGACACTGTTTAGATGTTATTATTACTCTGGAAAAGATCTTTTGAAATGTGATACATAGTGACCCATTCCTTTGATTAATACTGATGTGAATATATTAGCGAAAATCCTGCAATGTCGTATAGAAAATCTGTTACCTGCCCTGAGAGGTCCAGATCAAACTGGCTTTGTTAAAGGCAGATATTCTACTGGTAATATGAGACGTTTATTTAATATCATTCATATGGCAAAGAAATTCAAGGTTTCTAGCATTGTCTTGTCTTTGGATGCAGATAAAACATTCGATAGGATAGGATTTCCTGGCAGTACCTGTTTCTTGTTTTACAACATTTGGAGTTCCCTCCCCCATATATATTTTGGATTAGAGCTTTGTATAACTCACCTCAGGCCAGAGTTTTGGTGAATTCTTTTCAAATTTTCAGAGGCACTAGGCAGGGATGACCTCTTTCTCCTTCCTTTAATTTAGCTTTGGAACCTCTCCACAAATTAGGGAAACAGCGGATGTTGTTCGTTTTCATGTTGGCTCTGAGGAGCATAAAATTTCTCTAAACTGACGATATTTTGCTATATTTAACTCAAGTGTGGAACCATTCCCCAACTCTTTTATCCTTAATTGAGAGATAGAATGCTATTTCAGGTTATAAAATGAATTATACTAAATCAGTTTATTTTCCACTTGGCCTTTCGAGGCATTTTCCACAAGCTGTGGGGGGCTTTACTTTAGCCACTACTAGTATAAGGTATTTAGGGATCCTGGTTTCACCTAATTTCTCAGATATGTACACTTTGAATTATACTAAAATGCTTTCTCAATTGCATTCTGATTTAACACGGTGGATGGATTTCCCCTTGTAATTGCTGGATAGGGCATACTGGTCAAAATGATGGTGCTTCCTAGATTATTATATCTGTTCCAACACCTTCCCTATCCTGTTCCAAGGGGACTTTTCAACAATTAAATAGCTCCATTTTCTTTTCTTTAGAGAGGAAAACTCCCTGCATTAAACTGTCCACTTTGCAGTTGAGGAAAGGCTGAGGGGAACTTAATGTTCCAGATCTTTATTTATATTACGTCTCTGCGCAATTGCTTGGAATATGAAGATGGTGTGGTCTTTTAGGTAATTCTTCTTGGGTTTCCTTAGAACGTTATCAGTCTGGAGATCTACATTTGGGTTCCCTATTACTCTCTCCTGTGTATCACTGGATGTCTTGCAGCAGTCCAATTTTGTCCCGTATGTTGCACTCATGGCAGGTTGTTCATAACTTGTTTGATTTGATGGTAGATAACCCTTCTCCTATTTCATCTTTAATATGCAACACTGTAGACACTGACGATTAGATGGCTAAAGGTTTATATTGTAGATCAAATTTGGGTGGGTTGGTGCTTTAAAACATTTGCGGATTTAATCCTTGAATTTGGAATGTCTCCTCATACACCGTATATTTATGAGCAATTGCGCAGAGATTTGTTGGGGGGGCTGAAGCTTTTTCTTTATTATGCCCTTGTACAGGCTTAGAACTATTATTGACAACTTCCTTTTATCGATCAAAACTGATTTCTCATCTATATATTTATTTTCAAGGTGGGGTCCATTACTAAATGGAATGTGGATTTATCTTTACACCTAGATGAAGATGATAGGAGGGCTATTTGGCAGGCTACTTTTAAACTATCTTGGTGTAATAAAAATCAGGAACTTATGTTCCACCTGTTAACAGGACTTTTGTACTTCCTGGCCGCATACGCTCTGCAACCGAGCCTGCTCACCTCTCTCAGCCATCCACGAGCTCAGGCCTCACTGCCGCTGCTGATCCCGGCCATCCCCGACGCCCGCCTCAGCACGCTCCGACGCCAGCGTCTTCACAGGCCTCTCAGCGGAGCTCCCACTGGGGCTCCGCATCCAGCGTCTCCTCGGCTCCGCCCCTAGGCACACGTGCGGCCGACCTCCTGCCATTTAAAGGGGCAAGCGGGAAACCCAGCCGAGTCGCTCCCTGATGACATCACGACTCCTTAGTATATAAGGCAAGCCCCATTCTCCGGAACGAGGCCTTTGCAATCGGGTAGATCACGTTGTGATAGCAAGTTTGCCTTCCTGTTCCTGTGCCTTGTTCCAGTTTCCTGTTCCAGTGTCTTGTTCCTGTCTTCTGTTTCAGTGTCTTGTTCCAGTTTCCTGCCAGCATCCTCCTGCTCCAGCATCCTTCTGTTCCAGTGTCCTCCTGTTCCTTCGTCTCCCCAGGTAGTACCATTCGGACTGTCTCCTCGGTACTTACTTCTGCCTGTTTCTTGACCACGCTTGACTGCCGCCTGGATTTGACCTCTGCCTGTTTCCTCGACCATGTCTGAACACTGCCCAGAACTGACCTCTGCCTGTCCACTGACCACGTCTGCACGCTGCCTGAAACTGACCTCTGCCTGAACACTGACCACTTCTGACTGCCGCCTGGAAGCTGACCTTTGCATGATTGACTACCCATGGACTGACCAGTGGTATTGACCCCTGCTTTGGCTGACTACGTTATCCTTGACTCTGGCCTTGATCCTAGCTCTCCATTCAGAGACTCTGTTCTGGCCTTCTCTGGCTCTTGAGCTCCCTGATCTAAACATCGACTGTGCACCCTTGTTCGTGGTGGGCACTCCCCTGAACTTTATCTCTCGAAGATCCTGCGAGGCCCACCTAAGACCAGGCGGCCCAGGTAACCAAGGACTCAACCTGAGGGAACCCTGGGTTGCTATTGGTGAAGCTCCAGCTAGCCTCTGTCTCCTCCTGTGCTCCATCTCCTAGTGGCAAGCGCTCTCTGGGTCCGACCAAGGAGCCTACCAATCCTGCACCAGGCCAAGGGTCCACCTCCCGACGCAACAAGGACATATAGATATCCTTTATTTTTTGCTAAATTTAGTGCTGCAAGTCCTTTATGTTGGAGGTGTTGTGGTTTACCAGCTTCTTAATTGCATATGTGGTGAGATTGTCCAATAATTGATTTTTTGGTTACAGGTACAAGCTGTTATTCTGCAGTTAACTCACATTGCATTTCAGTTTACGGCTCCTTTCTGTTTGTAGGGAAGTTTGAGCTTTGGAAGCAGGTGGTAGCTGAGATTGCCATCATGGAACATATGTCCCATTCCCTTCATGATACTATTCGAAATATGAGCCCATCTGGAAATCTTATTGGACTTGGAGACAACTTTATTTGAGGACTAAGCATTAGCTTACATTACTAGAGAACTCACAAATTAATGCTTTGCTGTTTTTTTTTCTTAATTGTTTTTTGTATTTTCTGTCATTAAATAAAGAGTTACAAAAAACAAAATCTACCTCTTAGTGTTTGTGTTGAGTGTATGCACTTAGCTCTTCCAAATGGAGACCAATATTGCCCAGTTCCTCATGCTATAGAACCTTGATGAATCTTTACCTCTGGATCTTTGAGTGCTCTGTCTGTAGTTCGGTTCTCTCGGCCATCTCCTTGTCCGTCACAGATTTCCTGACTATCTTTAAATAACATAGAGCAATTAGAGAACACACATTTTTATCTCATCGCTCTCTTCCAAAGATGCACTACTGGTGCTGCTACATGTGGTGTCTTCGCTGTCTAATTGAACTTGTTCTAGCTTAGTGAAAAATAAAAAAATAAACATGGAATCCTGCTCTGGCCAACAGAGGGAGTGAGTAATGTCTTATTCACTCTTGTGTTTTCTTGCATACACTATTACACTCTTCTCCTTTCACACTCTTTCTGCACTTAATTCCTGTGGTTCAAAATAGAAGTGAGTTCCAGGATAAATATATTTTATTCAGAGATAGAAGATGAAATATCCTGCTGTCCTTCCCTTTCTTTTCTCATTCACACCTTTCTATTTTTCTTTCTGTTATTCAGGGCTGACTCAGAGTTTTAATTATTTGTTATCGTAGCTATCCTGGCTAGGAATAAGGAGATAGCAATTAATGTCTCTCTCCAAGACAAATGTCCTTGATGACAGTTTGTCAAACTGTCCTATGCACTTCAGTGACTTTTCTTCAGATTTTCACAATCTAGGCAGGTTTTCCTTGAAAATATGCATAGGATCCCTCTAGCACTTTTCTTCTGTTCAGGGATTTTCTTTCATTTAAAGTAACCACTCTGATAAAATGAACATTAACCAACTACCTAGCTGCAACTTCTCTCTCTCTCTCTCTCTCGCTCAGTTTACTTATCCCTCTTTTTGAACTCAGGGTTAAGCAGGCGCTTAAAACAACCACCTGAATGAGCCCAGAAAGTATATGGTAAATAACACATAAAGGGGGTAATTTTCAAAGGAGTTACGCGCATAAATGTAACTACTATTGTAGCAATTTTCAAAAGCCATTTACTCACGTAAAGTGCACTTATGCGAATAAATCCTATGGACGATTCAATGGCATATATTGTAGCAATTTTCAAAAGCCCACTTACTCGAGTAAAGTGCATTTACATGCGTAAAACCCAGATTTACGCATGTAAATGCTTTTTAAAATCCGCCCCAAAGGGTACACAATTAAATCAAAATGTGATTTTTAAAATTATTTTTCTTTCACACCATATCTTCTTTCAACAGTTTTATCTCAATTAAACTGTGAAAATACACAGCCCAGTTGTGTTTACAATATCTGGCTTTCTGCACCTTACCTGGAATTCCTAGGATTAAATACTCTCAAAACAAACTTCATTCACTCTTAAACATTCAGGGGCCGATGCAATATCATGCACGAAAAAACATGCATCCAAACTGGGTGCCAGTTTTTTTCAATGAGCACATATCCACCTCGCCAATAATCAAATGTGCTGCTACGCCAGTGGTACTCAACCCTGTCCTGGGGACCCCCCAGCCAGTCGGGTTTTCAGGATATCCACAATGAATATGCATGAGAGAATTTTGCATGTTATGGAGGCAGTGTATGCAAATTTTCTCTCATGCATATTCATTGTGGATATCCTGAAAACCCGACTGGCTGGGGGGGTCCCCAGGACAGGGTTGAGAACCACTGTGCTACGCTAAAAAGGATTCGCTAGGGATAAATTGAGCATTCCTAGTGCTTCCTTGCCATTGGGCGCCCAGGAGATGTGTGCTGTGTGCAGGTTACAAAAACAAACTCTCAATATGACGTCCGTTTTATCACATGGCAGCTAATTTACTGGCACAATATACACACAATATACACGGTCTGAAGTGCGTATTTTGTGGTGTATATTGTGCACCCTGAATTTTTTATTTTTCCATCAAGCCTTTTTATTTTTTCATGATGGTGTAATATTTCTTTTTAGTTGAGCCCATGTTGAGTGGCAAGACTTTATGCCAGCTCTGAAGCAGGCATTAAATTTGATGGATTAAAAAGGACACATCAGGTGCATGGGTTTTTTTTGCATCGGGGGGGGGGGAGGGCATAATAGTGAACATCCTCGTCTACATGGTATTTACATGTGATAAGCATTATTAGCTATGCCTTTCATCACACGTTTTGGATGCGCTGATCCCCTTATTGCATGGGGGTTATCTAGCACATCCAAAACGCATGTCGAAACACTCATTAACCTGTGCGCTAGGCTGGGTGCACTTTATTACATCAGCCCCTCAGACATTAACAAGTTTGCCTCAATTCCATCTGTATTTCTTGCTATTAGACAAAGAAATAGGCTTTTGAAGGAGCATTGCAGCAGCAGCCTGCTCTCCTCTCTGTGCCCCAGTTCCTCTCCACGCTAAGTTCTCACAAGATAATGGGGGCTGGTAAATTTAATACTTCTCAGCATGGAATTCCCATCAGCCTAGCTATTCTTATGCCCGTCAGTCGTAGATGGCTGCAACCACTACTGCTCACCTTCTTTGCTTCCCTGACTCAATGGGGTAGATTGGCAGCCTCCGCTAGCTTGAAAATATGCATAGGATCCCTCTAGCACTTTTCTTCTGTTCAGGGATTTTCTTTCATTTAAAGTAACCACTCTGATAAAATGAACATTACTACCAACTACCTAGCTGCAACTTCTCTCTTTCTCTCTCTCTCGCTCAGTTTACTTATCCCTCTTTTTGAACTCAGGGTTAAGCAGGCGCTTAAAACAACCACCTGAATGAGCCCAGAAAGTATATGGTAAATAACACATAAAGGGTACACAATTAAATCAAAATGTGATTTTTAAAATTATTTTTCTTTCACACCATATCTTCTTTCAACAGTTTTATCTCAATTAAACTGTGAAAATACACACAGCCCAGTTGTGTTTACAATATCTGGCTTTCTGCACCTTACCTGGAATTCCTAGGATTAAATACTCTCAAAACAAACTTCATTCACTCTTAAACATTCAGGGGCCGATGCAATATCATGCACGAAAAAACATGCATCCAAACTGGGTGCCAGTTTTTTTCAATGAGCACATATCCACCTCGCCAATAATCAAATGTGCTGCTACGCCAGTGGTTCTCAACCCTGTCCTGGGGACCCCCCCAGCCAGTCGGGTTTTCAGGATATCCACAATGAATATGCATGAGAGACATTTTGCATGTTATGGAGGCAGTGTATGCAAATTTTCTCTCATGCATATTCATTGTGGATATCCTGAAAACCCGACTGGCTGGGGGGGTCCCCAGGACAGGGTTGAGAACCACTGTGCTACGCTAAAAAGGATTCGCTAGGGATAAATTGAGCATTCCTAGTGCTTCCTTGCCATTGGGCGCCCAGGAGATGTGTGCTGTGTGCAGGTTACAAAAACAAACTCTCAATATGACGTCCGTTTTATCACATGGCAGCTAATTTACTGGCACAATATACACACAATATACACGGTCTGAAGTGCATTTTGTGGGTGTATATTGTGCACCCTGAATTTTTTATTTTTCCATCAAGCCTTTTTATTTTTTCATGATGGTGTAATATTTCTTTTTTAGTTGAGCCCATGTTGAGTGGCAAGACTTTATGCCAGCTCTGAAGCAGGCATTAAATTTGATGGATTAAAAAGGACACATCAGGTGCATGGGTTTTTTTGCATCGGGGGGGGGGGAGGGCATAATAGTGAACATCCTCATCTACATGGTATTTACATGTGATAAGCATTATTAGCTATGCCTTTCATCACACGTTTTGGATGCGCTGATCCCCTTATTGCATGGGGGTTAATCTAGCACATCCAAAACGCATGTCGAAACACTCATTAACCTGTGCGCTAGGCTGGGTGCACTTTATTACATCAGCCCCTCAGACATTAACAAGTTTGCCTCAATTCCATCTGTATTTCTTGCTATTAGACAAAGAAATAGGCTTTTGAAGGAGCACTGCAGCAGCAGCCTGCTCTCCTCTCTGTGCCCCAGTTCCTCTCCACGCTAAAGTTCTCACAAGATAATGGGGGCTGGTAAATTTCATACTTCTCAGCATGGAATTCCCATCAGCCTAGCTATTCTTATGCCCGTCAGTCGTAGATGGCTGCAACCACTACTGCTCACCTCCTTCTTTGCTTCCCTGACTCAATGGGGTAGATTGGCATCCTCCGCTAGCTACCAACGACCTGCCTACCGCTCCAGGCCTCCCGGGTTGGCACAGATGCCGCCATCTGCCATCTTGCCATCAGGTCCCTCTAGGCACATGCACGTAGACACGGGCCAGTCTTATCCACATCACGGCGGGAACCGCGGAGGCGTCCCCTCCAGATGACGTCATTCCCTTTGGATATTTAAACCTGCTGGCCCTGCTCTAGGATGATTTGGCAAAGAGTCTCATCCTTGCTAATTCCGCCTCAATTCCTGAGGACCCTGTATTCCAGTTCCGGTCCCGATGTGGACGTCTCAGGTACCTGCTCCTCGGGCAGCTCTCTCTCATCCTGGCTCATCGGAGGGTCTGACGCCTGGAACTCTGCCTGCCCCATTCCCTGTGGCTTTCCTGGAACCAACATTCCTCTTTCGTGAGTACTCCGCCTTGTGGATCACTTTCCACTTTGCCAAGTGCCTCTCTGGTGTACCCCGCGCTGCGGGCCATTGCCATCTCTACCGAGGACTCCTTCAGAGGTACCAGCTCTACGGACTGTTACCACGTTATTCGAGGACCTCACAGGTGCACCCCACCGTGCGGGCCACCACCGGCTATGTCGAGGACCCTCACCGGTGTACCCCGCTCTGCGTGCCATTGCCACCTCCACCTAGGGCCTTCACTTGCAGACCTCTATCATCTCTACAGAGGACTTCACCAGCATACCCTGATCTGCGGGTTATTACATAGAAACATAGAAACATAGAAATGACGGCAGAAGAAGACCAAACGGCCCATCCAGTCTGCCCAGCAAGTTTCGCGCTTTTTTTTTCTCATACTTATCTGTTTCTCTTGGCTCTTAGTAACCTTTTGGTTCTATTTCCTTTCCACCCCTACCATTAATGTAGAGAGCAGTGTTGGAACTGCATCTAAGTGAAATATCTAGCTTAATTAGTTAGGGGTAGTAACCGCCGCAATAAGCAAGCTATACCCATGCTTATTTGTTTACCCAGACTATGTAATTCAGTCCTTGTTGGTTAAGGACTGTATATAGATCCACTTTTCTTTTCCGCCTGCCGTTGAAGCAGAGAGTTATGCTGGATATGCATTGAAAGTGAAGTAGCAGACTTTCTCCAATCTCTACCAAGGACATTACTGGGGTACCCCGCCCTGCGGGCCACTACCATCTCTACCAACAACTCTTCAGTGTACCCTGCCTCGTGGGCCACAACCTACTCTACAGGAGACCTCTTGTGTACCCGTCTACAGACGTCTACCAATGCTACGGAGGTATTCCCTCTGGGCACTCCCTATTCCATCGATCCTGTGTATCTGGTCTGTGTGACCTCCTTTCTGGCACCCCCGCTCCATGGGTAGTGCTTCTATCTCTTAATAAAGACTCTATTGCTTCCATGTCTATCCCCAGCTAAGGCCTAGCCTCCTGACAGTGAAGCTCATGGCGCTCCTCCCCGTGGGTGGTACCACCTCTAACTTCAGCCCAGGGTTCACATACCAACTGATATCAACAGAATCCTAACAGATTGTCAGATCCATGAACCCAACACAGGTCTCAGCAATTCAGGCCACTCCTGGCCTGGCCCAGCAAATCACAGAGCAACACAAGATCCTAGAGACTTTGGCTAGCACCATCAATCAACTGAACAGCCAGCTGGATTCCATCCCTACGCCTGCCAAGCCTGACCCAGCTACGCAAGCATCACCCTTCTGGCCTCCAGTACCTTTGCCGGTCCTCCTCATTTTGCAGGTGACCCTTGTTATGTAGCGGCTTCCTGAATCAGTGCAACATGCCCTTTTCCCTACAACCTGCCTATTTTCCGGATTTAGTCTCCAAAACTACATATATCTTATCCCTTCTGGACAGAAAAGCACTGGCTTGGGCATTGCCTCTTAGGGAACGTACAGATCCCATCCTTAGTGATCTACCGGGCTTCCTCGCCCTCTTCCAAACTATTTGATGACCCAGGTTGAAAGGCCATCTCTGGATCTACTCTCTTGCATTTGCAGCAAGGTTCCATATCATTAACTGATTATGTCATTAAATTTCGGACTCTCTCATCAGAATTACACTGGGACCTGGGCTGTCTGCAAGCCATATTTCTTGAGGATCTTAGCCCATGCATTAAAGATGAGTTGGCAGCACATGAGCTCCCTGAGGCTCTGGACTCCCTTATTGATCTTGCTGGTTGCATAGACCGTCGTCTATGCAAACATTCCCATATCAGAGGGACCAAAAGAGTGGCTAGTGCCCCATGGTTTCACGCAACATCCTCTACTCAGGGTATCTCTACACCTAACATGGAAGAAGAGGAACCAATGCAAATGGGCCTTAGTTATCTATCCGCAATGGAGAAGCAGTGTCGCCAGAAAGCAGGCCTCTGCATGTATTGTGGCTAATCAGTCATGCGTACCTTCCTGCCCTCTCTGTCTGGGAAACTCCCAGACCTAGTATCCACTGGAGGACTCCTCCTAGGCCTTACCGCACCTTCTCCTTCACTAACTCTGCCTGTTACCATTAAGATGGACAACCAGGAGTTCCACACCCTGGCACTAGTAGACTCTGGAGCCAGGGGAAACTTTATTTTCCGGCAACTTGTAGAACATTTAAGAATCCCCACCGTCCGTATGCCAACGCCATTGTTACTTTCATCTATCCATGGACAACCTTTACCAGGCGAAGTTGCTTTCTCCATGATTCCTATTCGCCTTCGTATAGGATCTCTGCATATAGATTTTGATTTTGGACAAGGCTATACATCCAGTGGTCCTAGGATTACCATGGCTGAAAGTGTGAAATTCAGCATGCTTCCTCCCTTAGCACTGACAACCCAGCCATAACATTTGGCGTAACATTAATGTAGACTATCATTAATTTTTTCCATTGTATCCCACAAAGCAAAACCTTTCCTGGAAATACTGAGAGTTATTATTGAGAAGGCCAGATTAAATGAAATGTAAAGTACTTACTTCATAATAGGGAGAAAAATAATGGGAAATGGAACTGAATACTCTGGAGAGTACAATCATCAAACCAGAGTAATATATCATGCCTGTAGTATTAGCACTCTAACTAAGGGCCTTTCAAACTTGTCATAAAGAGGGATAGGTACTCTCTCTCTTTACTCACATTTTCAGAAGAAAGCCATGATATCAGGAGTGAAATTACATGGAAATTGCAGAGAAAGAATTGGGCATTTCTCTTTCTGACAAGTTGGAAGTTGACCCGAAATACTCACAAGGTACTCTTCCAGCTTCAATTCACAACTCACAGCAAAAAAAAAAACAACCAACATCCTTTCTTTCTCATGACAAGTTAGAAGAAGCCAGTTAGAAGAAACCCTAGAGGGAATATATTGTACACTTCCTATGCCAGAAGCATCACCATGCATCAGTAAGCTCATTATTCAATGTTTTCATTGCAATTCCATCTTTCATTTTTTTGTCCTTGTTTTGAGTTTATGCAAAATGCAGAGTGTACACCTACTTAGTATTATGTATATTATTTAATTGTAAACCGCTTTGATTATTATCAGAAAGGCAGTATTTTAAATCTAGCTAAACTAAAACTTAGAAAAAAATCTGATTAAAAAAAGACAAAGAACTAAGGAAAGTGATGCAGCACCTTTCTGTCATCATTAATGCTTCTCAGCATTGCTCACTCCCTCTTCTTTTAATGTTTTCATGCAGACTTTCAAAATGGCACTTGACATGAACTTTAAATCCATAATCCCTTAATGTGATTTGGTCATATCCTGATCGCAGAGTAAAAACAGAGCTGTAAATTAGGATCCCTGTAACTGATGCATGAATAACAAAATCACTATGGGACATATGCAACACAATTTAAGGCCATTTTGCATGCAATAAAAAGAGCATACTTTGCAGTAAAGTCTGTTTAAAACATACAAGTCCCTACTATTTTAGACCAATCTTAATACATGATTTCAAGTCAAGAAGGCCCCAATAAAAATACTGAAAGAAAAAATGTAAACATACACCGTATGGCACTACAGAATGAATCAATAAATACTACTGAAAAAGCAATTAGGAGGGCATAGGCTTGGATTTTGATTGGTCAGGGGAGGAGCAGACTGAGGTGGTTGTGGGAATGCTTGTATTTCTTTCAAGCTCTTTTAAACAAATAATATGTGCCTCTGAAGCAGATTTTCTTCAAACTACAGTGCTTGAATGTGATCTGAGGCTTTTTTGTGAAACTGTGTGTAGACTTTTAATGTGAACTTCAGTGAATGTTGTGTGGATGGATCATCTAACTCTACAATTCTCAGGGAAGTATTCCTGTTTACTCTATGGCCAGGCCCATTCCAAAAATATTTTGTATCATATAGCACCAAGTCTGTGTTGAAAACACTCGTTATTATCTAAAAAAATTCATTTTGATTTTATGGAAATGATCTTCAAAAAAGGGTAGATTTTAAAACATGCGCGCGCCTGTCCATGTACGCACTGTTCCCAGCGTGCGCATATGGATGCACCGATTTTATAACATGCATGCGCTGGTGCATGCATGTTAAAAATCGGTTGGCCGGACACACGTGCGCAAAGGATTTTATAATCCACATGTGCATATGAAGGCAGTGCGTGTAAGGGGGAGTGAATTTTTGCAAGTTCACATGGCGACACAATCGGGCCTTCCCCTGTTCCCTCCCAGTCCGCTCCAATTAAAGAGTGGACTGGGAGGAAACTTCCCTAACCCCTGTCTAACCTTCCTTCCCCTTCCTCTTCCCCTCTCCTCCCCACCCTTAAACCTAGCCTACCTTGCCTCTATCTTTTTATTTTATTACTTACTGCTCCTTGGGAGCAGAAGTAATTTATAGGGGTGTGCATTCGTTTTCACCGTATTGGCGATCCGCAACATATATTGCACTATTCGTAGTATTCGTGGGGAAGCGAAACGTATCACGATTCCCCACGAATACACGAATCTTCGCGAATTATACGGCCACCTAAATAAAAATTTAAACAAACCCCCACCCTCCTGAAAGCCCCAAGACGTACCAAAACTCCCTGGTGGTCCAGCGGGGGGCCCGGGAATACTTCAGGCACCTTTAAGGACAATGTCCCAAGTACTTGTCAATCTTTAATGTGTATGTTGTTTGGCCTCATTAAGTCAATGTAATTGTCAATGTATATATATACATCATGTTGTAAACCTTGTGATCTTTATTTGGAACGACGGTATATAAAATGGCTAAATAAGAAACAAAAGAACATAAGATATGGAATACTGGGTCAAACCAAGTGTCAAATAACCCCAGTATCCTCTTTCCAATAGTGGCCAATTCAAGTCACAAGACCTGGCAAATAACCAAACATTAACAGATCCCATACTACTAATGCTGCAAAAAGCAGTGGCTATTCCCTATTGATTAATAGCAGTTTATGGACTTCTCCTCTAGGAACTTATCCAAATGGGCCTTTTAATCGTAGGCCCCACACTTTGAAACTCATTTCCTCTGCAGCTATGTAACTTCAATGACCCAAAAGCATTTCAGAAAGCTCCTAAGACCTTTCTCTTTAATAAAGCATTTAAAGATCTAATAAGATAGTAGACAGGCAACTAAGTTTATTTTCAGCACCAAGTTATGTATCTTAGCACATGAATTATTAAGTCCATGGCCACTGTCTGTAATTGTTATGATTATGTGTTTTATTATGAATATTTTTATGTACCTGCCCCAAACTTTGGAGGGTGTGGGATATATAAGTGATTTTAAAATAAATAAATAAGTTATGATAGTCAATTTCCCTCAGTTTTCCTGTCTGATGGCCACTTCATCCTTATTGTAAAGCATGTAAAAAATCTAGGAATATGTCTGATTGCAAACTTTTGCTGTGCACATTAATAAAATATTTCATCAAAACAATATTTTTTAAA